>NW_008622270.1:0-21551 GCF_000691845.1 Merops nubicus | reverse complement strand
ATGATTAAATATTTTTATTCTTATTATAAATAAAGATATAAATGAGCAGTTTCACTTAAGCACAGCAAAAACTGTGGGATAAGGCTGGGTCACTGCAACAGCAAAGCTCAGGGATGCTGAACTCAACAGGATGAGGCCAAGTTTGAGGTTGGCTTTGATCCATAAGAGATGAGTTGTAAAAAGCCCTTCTGCTCACTTCTGTTCCCCTGCTCAGGAATGAAGGATTCCCTTTTGCTGCATTATGCATAACATCATTACAGACAAGGTACAAGCCAAGAGCAAGTGGTTCAGATATCCTACTAGCATACGAAAAGAGCAGTGGGACTGTAAAATGATTTAGGAACTCTATCACACAGCTCTCTTTAAATACCACTTATGCCATCACATTCGCCAGGATTCTCTCTTTTTAAGTGTACCAAATGTAAAGTTTCTGGTATGTGTTCCCTGGAGGCAGCTTCAGCTAGGAAAGGTGGGGAGAGCTGATGACTATCTGTTCCTTACAAACCCTGCCTGATGTCCCGTGCTCTGATAAAAAAGCCCTTTATCAGCTTGGATTCCAACCTAAGGGCAACCACTGTCCAGATCTTACAGTGGGAGATAGATAAAGAGGTGTAATTAAAGCTCAGGACCTACAGAGACACTGTGCCAAACATCCCTTGCTTTCACTGGGACTAGAAAGTTTGGTTGTAAATTGACTGGGAAGATTCTGCCTTTGCCTTTCAACATCCACAGCCTCCCTCCCTCTCCCCCTGCCCTTCTCTTTTCCCTTCTCAGCCATGCTACAAACCACGTTTAAAACACCTCATGGACACAAACTACCTGTAAATTGGGCTTTTTGCATCCAAACCCCCAAATTTGTTCTAGGTGCTTGAAGAACGACAGTTCAAAAATGCAGCATGTATTTACTCCATTTTAGCAACAAAGTTTTAAATCAGGTTTGCCCCTAGCATGCCAAAGCCTCACACCATTTTTATGTGCAGCTGAACTGGTGGCTGGAGCTGTGTTTGGGAATATTCTCAGGCTTTGGGGCACGGCTGCCTCTGGGTGTATCTGCAGCAGCATTTAGCTCGGAGCAGGAGGCACTGCAGGAATCTCCCAGGAGCTCTCACTTCCTGCACTTTGGTTCCCATCACGTTGGGAATGTGCAAAATGAATTCCTTTCAGATAAAAATAAACCTGGAGACAGTGGCTCAGAGGGCATCTGGTGCACTTGGGCTGCTGATGGACGTGCAGGCTGGAACCAGGCAACAGTGAAACCCTCTGAAATACGACGAGTGTGAACGTCAGGATGGATGTGGTCCTCAGCAACAGAGGTTTTCTTCCATAAACTTGTCCTTTTTGGGCCTTTTTCCTAATATAGCCATTCCCTCAACTGTCAAACCACTTCCTGGCACACTTTGGGGGCACATGCCACTCACCACTCTTTCAAAAATTTCCCAAACCAGCTTGGGAGTATAAATATTCCCAGGGCTGTTTCCAGCAGGCACTTATTCATGCAGCCACCTAATGTCAGAGAACGAGGGAATTTATCAGCAAGAATCTGCTCCAGCAGTCAGAGCCTGGGAATGTTTTCCAGGCACTTTTATTTCACTGGTGTAGTGGTTCCACAACCACAATGCAGCTGATGGTCTCCTGAGCAGAGTCTGAAGGGTGGAGAATTTCCTCTGCACCTTCTTCCCTCACATCCCCCAGGCAAAGGTGAGGGTGGCTGCTGCAAGAAAGCAAAAAGCAGAGCCAGGGGTAGAGCACCTCGTGTCATAATCAGCTTTCTTTTCTGTTTCTATTATTTTACCCCAGGTCCATGCAAAGGGTGACAGCCTCGTTGCTGTTAGTCACTCCATTAGCTGCTGTGGGTTCAGTCCATCCAAATATTGTGACTTTACAGTGATGCAGAGTTACAGAATGGAAAACACAACCAAGATGTTAGATTTAGGAGCTCAGGGATTTCCAAACCAGAGTTATCTGTGACTGCAGAGTCCTGTGTGTCCCAAGCTTCCAGCACATAAATTTCTAAGGTTGGCAAAGACCTACTGAGCCTCAGAGGTCCTTCTATTGCAATCATAAAAATAAAAGCTTCCCATTTCCATTGGCTGGAGAGGTGGTGGCACTGCTGACCTGCTCATCTTGACTGATGTTTGAGATGGGCAGAAAGAAGGATGGAGCTGATCTGGAGTGTCTACTCCAAATCATGGGTCTGTGAGAACCTCACTCAGTTGTAGCTTTAAATACCTGGCGGGGTCCTTGGAACACAGATTTAGGAAGATTTTTGAGTCCTATAAATAAAGCTTGTCAGTTTGATGTAGGGGGAGACTTTCAGCAACACCTGAGGGACTTGGGAGCACACGTTCCACTGACTTCATTAACAAGGAAATAATGAAGGTGTTCCTTTCCAAACATTTAAGCCCAGGTTGGAACATAGTTGGTTTTCGTTTCATTATACAGCTGACATTTGCTCGTTGACATCTGTGAAAGGTAATGTCAACACTTAACTATCTGCTGGCTGTTTTTATAACTCTCTTAATAAATTACCCAGTCCCATCTTTTCCCTTCATCTGTATTACCACAGTTGCCAAAAATAGGTTGTCGAAGAGTCTGCTTATTTCTGGTGCAAAGTATTTGGTTTAGTAGGAGTAGTAATTTAATAAATACTATTATTTTTATATTTATATATCCAGAATATAGATAATTATTGAATTATTCTATGTCCTGGCTGCTTCTGGATCTTTATGTTTTGATGCTAGTGCAGGGAAACACTTGTGCACTGAGGCTATGAGGACATATATCTATATATAGTGAGAAGAATCTGGCCCATAACCAGGTCTGTTCTATTCAGCTCCCCACTTTTCATGAAGGAATTGATTAGATTTCAAACAGAGAATAAGAAAACAAACTGGCTTCCCCAGAGAAGCAAACAGTACAACTACAAGAAGCCTGTTTCAAGCTAGACATAAAAAGCAATCACCTAGAACAATAAAAATCATACTCCAGATGACAGGGAACAACAGATTCTGTATTGTGTGTATGTTGACTTGTGCCTCTTATGAGCAGAGTTCAGGAGCTGAGGCTGAAGTTTAATGTGAAGCTGTCATACATGACTTCAAGGTCACTATTATCTGCTCAATCTACTTCAGCAGTCAAACAGAATTATGTAAAACCCTGTAACAAACTGAGGGAATGGAGGAGGATGAGAACACCTCTCTTCAGACACGGTCTTTGGCTACTTAACTGGAAACCCAGGTCCCCCTGGGATCCTCATGGGACAGGTTCTTCCAGAGGGCTACTCAGAGCAGAAGCCCAACCAAAGCTACACCAAGCTGCAAACAGTGGGAGCATTTCTCCCTCTCCAGGTGGCCCAGACACACATATATTTAGGGGAAAAAATGAGGGATACCATCCTCCATCCCCTGCCTCTCCTCTACCTGTAGAGCAGAGCCTGAAGTCCTTGGACCTGCCCTTTGGTGGAGACTCAGCCTCACTGCTGGGTCTGCCAGGAGACACCTCCAGCCTCACAGAGGAGGTTCAGCTCAGCCCAGAGCAGTGGAGGCAGGGATTTATGTGAAAGGCTAGCAACATCAGCACAACGTGGCATCTCTCCATGCATCTGCGTGGCTGTGTAAACCCTCTGCTTGCCTCCACATGCCCCAGCTGGGCCTGAAGAAAGTATGGAGTTACAACAAAACCAAGAGGAGAGAGAAAGTCCCAACAGATGCCAGTGAGTCTGGGCCTGCTGCACATCACAGCTGCACACCTCTCTTTTGTTTGCTGAGGTAGCCAAGCTTAGATGGGACATAGGAGTACCCCAAGCACGTTGTTCCATTTTCTGGCTCTGTGGATGCCTTGTGTCCTGAGTTTACCTACAGAACTGTGCCACGGGAAATTAGGAAGCAACTACAGCTCACAGGACAATGCAGAGCACATGCAGCCATTCTGCATCTCCCCTTAGCAAACTGCAGGTCTTTGCTTCCTCTGCCCTTATCTTCTCCAAGGTCAACCATCCCACTGCTTTCCAAAAGACTAGGACTAACAGGAGCAACACAGCCAGCAGGAAGATGAAGGGCTCTCTATGAAGGGCTGTGGGGAGCACCCACATGTCAGCCTTAACTTGGGGCTTGGGGTTCAAACCCAACATTTCACCCACTCAGCCAAAACCCCCTTAGACACACCTTGATTTTAGTCTGGGTGCAGGCTGAGGGGGCTGAAAAGAGACTGAAAAGGAGAATTTGCTGCACCCAGACCTGTCTGAGACTCAGCAGTTTACATCCTCAGATTTATATCAGTGTCCTTGGGTTTAGCTTCTAAGGGGTTGTCTCTCCTAAAACTCAGTTGGAGTTCCAGGCTCAAATAAAGCAAAATAACTCCAAGTGTAACAAACACAGCAAGACAAAAAGCTGAACCCTGGCGTGTCAGATATTGTCTCTCCTAAAACTCAGTTGGAGTTCCAGGCTCAAATAAAGCAAAATAACTCCAAGTGTAACACAGCAAGACAAAAAGCTGAACCTTGGCATGTCAGATACGTGTTGCCATAAATCAGTCAAGATTCACTCAAAATTAGCCATAGGTTTACCTGAAAGGTTCATCCCTTCATTTAACCTTTTGATAAACCTGGCTGAGCTTCCAGAATGTGTGGGTGCAGGTTTTATAACAGGTTTCCACAGCCCAAGTCATCTCTGTACATGCATTACAAAACAAGCTTTGGTTCTTTCATACTGAGATAAGTCGGATACATTCCCTTGGAGCTGAGTTACAGCTCTGGAAATAAAGTTCAGCTCAGAGCATTTATATGCTCTTCTGAAAAGAATTTTTTGCATTTACAAAGAGACTCAAGCTCACGAGGTAGATCATCATTCTCAGAAATTCAGGCTTACTTGGTAGATCATCATTCTCAGGAACAGAGTGCACATTGGACTGGATTTTTTATATAAATACACCAGCTCTGGGAAAAGGCAAGAGAAACTTTTAAAACTAAAACCCACATCCCAGTTTTAATTTGACTGCAAATACTGTTAGATACAAAGCACACTTCCTCTAAACGTACTGATTCCAGTTAAGTCCTTCCTTTAACTTTCATGTTCATTTTTCAAGGGAAAATTGTTTCATTTTCAAAACTGAACTCTCTTTTGCAGCTGCTTTTATGCCTGCAGCTTTGTGTAATCTGGAGTTCCACTTATTGAAGGCGGATGTTCTCCCGAGATTGGTCTCTCTCAGTTCCACACAACACCCACTTGACATTTGCTGAGGACAAGAAATAAGGCAAAAGACATAATATGGTTAAAAGTCAAAAGCTATGGATACTTTCAGCCTTTCAAATATTCAGCATCTTAATGTAGTTACAGATGAAGCTCAAGTAAAAAGCACTCCACGTCCATTTTTCATGCTGTTGCTAGTTTGTGCTCCAAACTAATGCAGTATTCAGAGGTTGATTTGCTGATGGTTTAATGTATTTATTAATAGACCTCAACACTGAAAAGTGAAATCAGATTAATGCCTGTGCAGTGATTCTCAGAGCACTCCAAGTATTTTCTCACATTGCCCAAAAAAAACCACCCTCATAAATCTCTTCTTTTTCTCACGAGCTGAGGTTGCTGTTAACCACTCAGTTCTACAGACAGAGTCAAACAGCCAGGTCTTAATTAATTTGCCAATTCCTGCAAAAAATCAAAGGACTCTAACCAGCTGTATTTTTTAGGGACCTTAATGTATTTATGAATGGGAATTCTCCCTTCCTGCATGAAGAAGAAAAAGGGTGAGGGTGAGGTTGGTGGAGTTAAGGGTGGAGGGGGAATCAAGGCGAAGAGTGAGAGAGTCAGAGAGCACTGACACGTTGGATTACAGCCTCACTCTTTGCATAAGACCAACATTCCCCTTGCCACACACACACAGCACACAGAAAGCATGTGAGAGGTGGCCAAGGGCGTCTGCTTCACCCAGCTCCCAATTTGAAACCAATTTACCCTGGACCCACAGTGAAAGGGTCTTAAAAACAGTGGCTAGACCACAGAGGTTTAAAAACAGAGCTGGCTGCACAGGGCAAATAACCAGGGAAATTCTCCCAGGCCCTAAGGGGAGAAAAGGAGAGCACTCATCTAAATTAGGTAGAGGTGCAAGTCTTCTAGCAGGTGGGTGTGAGAAGGGAGTGGCTCCTGCCTAAATCTCTGCCTAAGAAGGCAGCAGTCTGCTGCCAGCATGCTGCAAAGGGATTTAGGTGCCTACCACCCTGTCCAACCAAGAAATTCAAGCTGGTGTCTAAATTCTATCTGATGTACCTACCTGAGCTTGCAGGGTCATGGGTCACTTTCAAAATGTAGCTCCTGTTCTCTCTATTCTTTTGGGAAAGAAAATTTCCTTTGGCCCTATACGTTGTCATAATTAACTGGTGAATTTTGGTACAAGGATGTGAAAAACGGTGAGCGTTATTTTAAGGGTAAAAAGAAACATTATATTATAAGCAAGTTGTGTAACTTTGGTGGACTTGTGCCAGCGCCAAGCTCCAGTAGCTTATGAAGGAGCTCTGTTAGTTCCTGCCATGATAAATCAGGCTAAATGAAGGAAGCATTCCTGTTTCTGGCAGGTACATTCCAACGCTGGCTGCAATGAAATGAGGCTACCTCTGTGCAGCCTCACCTTTGATGCTATCTGAAGAAAAATACATTTCATCAGCTACTGTACGTGTCTTTCCCCTGGGTAAGGGTCTTTCAAAGACTCCTGGAACGTCTGGTCATGAAGTGACAGCCCAAAGCTATTTGTCCCCCCCTGTTTTCCTATTTAAGATTATACATGGCATTTTTAATCGCAGTGATAAAATCTTGGTTTCAGTTAATCGGTGGCCTTTGTCCTCCAGACTCAAGCACTTAGCCACATAGTTTGTCTGGAGTGTTTGACAGCAACATCGCCCTTGGAAAGAGATTTTTGACAGAGATATTTGAGAGATCATATTTGTTATGAAAAGGAATCAGGCAAGAGTCTCTCCCTGAGAGCTGCGCTAGGGAAAAAATGAAAAGGAAATTAGGATGGGGAAGGTGAAAGGAAGCACTCATCCAGTGGCTGGCTGAGCAGCAAAGGCTCAGAAGGTTGTTCCAGCTGTTTTAGGAGGCAGAAAACGCCTGGTGTTGCTAATAGGAACTCAGTTCCAGCTCCTTTAGGTGTGGAGAACCCTACTCCAGTTGTTCTGCCAGCGCTGTAAATTCGGCAGCATCCTCACAGCAGGTCACATGGACATCGTGTTGAAACACTGGCCACTAAACTGGGGGAAGATTCTCAGGCTGCTGACACTGCCTGAGCTGACCTGGTGCTTGCCTGCCAGCAAGTGACAGAATTTTGGAATTAGCCTCTAACGTAAAGGGCTTTTGTAGGAAAAGGAGCTAATTAGTCACCACAGCAGAGCAGCAGGAGGAATAGGATTCATTGTTCCTCTGAGACCACAAAAGTGCCTGCCAGGCTTTAGGGCTGTTTGTTTCCAGCGTGTATATATTGAAGCAATTTTTTCTCAGCCAGGGTATGTGCAGCCTAAACCATTTTCTCCATATAATAATTCTGCTCTGCTGAGAGGCAGCATCACCTGGGGAAGAGTATAGAAATGTAGGAAAGCCAAGTCCTTTTCTGTGTCCAGTTTTTCCACTTAAAAGCTTAACGGTGCCCCCTTTTCATCAGACTTTGTTTGTTTGTTTGTTTTTCATTTCAAAGGCTTTTTAACAGATTTGGCCAGAAAAGTGAAAACAGCAAGGGTTTGATAATTGTAATCTTTCACAATCAAATTTATGACATTTATAAATATAGATGCATGCATTCAAAGCCCTAGACAATGGAATATTGTTATTGGCCAGCATCCTGGGCTGCATACCTGGTATGCTGAGGTATAATCAAGCACAGGGAAGGGTTTTATGTGTGAAAGCAATGCTTGACTGGATTTAAATGGTTTTGATTGGAGTCGATATGATGCATAGTTGGACATAATGTTCATAATTGCCTATTTTTCTTGGCAAACAACAAGGGGCTTGATGACTGCTTTCTGAAATGCTCACCTCTGCTTCTTTGTGAAGTCTGCCATGGTTTAACGGCCGTTCTAAACAACTTGTGTTGTCCTCTGGCTTTGAGAGAACATGCTCCTCATTGATTTAATTTCCTCCTTGCAGCAGGATTGCAGCATCTCCTGTGTCGAGGTTGAATCTTGGTCTGGTTCTCGTGACAATTCCCACAAACACCTTTGCTCTTTCTCTTGTGCTCTCTTCCTTTTCCTGCTCACTTCCTAATAACCATCACCAAAATTCAGTCAAGTCTCCAAACAGTCTCACGTGTTCCTCAGACAGCTTAATTTTATCTCTTTTTATTGGTGTTTGACACAATCCAAAGGAGGTGTTTTGAGATAGGCATCACAAAGCTGTAATGATCTCAGCCACATGGACACCAACATGCATATGCACAGGTATTTTTCCTCCCCAAGGCACCTCTCTGCCTCAGAAAGGTGTATATTGACTACTTTACTTGCAAAATGCCTTTCTGGATTTAATGCATGAACATTTTCCAGACTGGAACTAAGAGGACATCCTCCAATCAAGGCTTCCACCATTGCCATAACCCAACAGAAGTACTTACAGGCCCCTTCCAGATGCTGAGGCCTTCAGGAAGCCTTGCCTGCTCTGTTTTAGTTTGGGTTTCTTGCAGAATGATCTGAGGTCTTCATTGTGTTTATCTCCAGCTGCCTTCTGGGACATACCTCAGCATGCTCTGATAAGATGATCCCACAGCCAGGTAAATCTGTCACCTGTGAGATTGTGCAACCACTGCAACCAGGATACAGGACCAGGACTTTTTCTCCACCCTCTCTGCTAGCATCTTTTGGCACTATCTGCTCTATTCCTCTTTTAGCTGCCCTCAATTTCACTTACCTCAATTTCTTTACTCCATGACAACCTGTTTTCTTGATCCCTTGCTCCAGCTTCTTCTCCCAGGACTGAAATAACAGCTTAGCAATGGGCCAGCCTGACCCTGAACACTTCCACAGAGGGGCCATTCTCTGAGAAACCTGTTCCAGTGTCTCACCACTCCCACAGTGAAGGATTTTTTCCCTAATATCTAATGTAAGTCTTCCCTCTTTCAGTTTAAAACCATTACCCCTCATCTTATCACTATTCTCCCTAATAAAGAATCCCTTCTCATCTGTAGGCCCCCTTTAATTAGTAGAAGGCCACTATAAGGTCTTTTAGAGCCTTCTGTAGGCTAAACAACAGCTCTCTCAGCCTGTCTTCACAGATGAGGTGTTCCAGCCCCTCCATCACCTCTGTGGCCCTCCTCTAGACCTGACCCAACAGCTCCATGCCCTTATGCAGGGGGCCCCAGAGACACTGCTCTCATGAGACCCTATCTGAAGTACTGAGCAGAGGAACAGAATCACCTCCCTTGACCTCCTGGACACATTTCTCTTGATACAGCCCAGCATGCCACGTGCTTCTGGGCTGTGAGCACACATTGTTGGCTTACATTCAGCTTTCCACCCACCAGTACCTCTAAGTCCCTCTCTGCAGGGCTGCTTTCAATCCACTGGTCACCCAGCCTGTATTTATGCTTGAGATATTGTCTCAGCTGATGTGCATACCTCTAAGTCCTTCTCTGCAGGGCTGCTTTCAATCCACTGGTCACCCAGCCTGTATTTATGCTTCAGATAGTCTCAATTGATGTGCAGGACCTTGCATTTGGCCTTGTTGAACTTCATGAGATTTGCACGGGCCCACCTCTGAAGCCCATCCAGATCATTCTGGATGTCATCCCTTCCCCTTGGCATATCAACCTCTCCACACCACCTGGTATCATCCATAACCTTGCTGAAGGGTCACTCACTGTCCAAGCCACTGCCCCAGATGTTGAATAGCACTGGTCTCAACAGCAACCCCTGAGGAATACCACTCCTGGATAAACACGAGAGACCTGATGGACACGGAAAGGTTTCAACCCTAGGAAGGACTGCCCCTAGGAAAAGTGGCTTGAAAAGGAGCAAAAGTTCCATTTAAGATTTGGTGGCACCTTGGTGCTGAAAAATAAGATGCTACACACTCATTGTGCTTCTTGCAATAAGGAGGCAGATACTCAGCAGCTCTCCCTGCCCTTAGAGGCTGCCACTTCCAAGCTCGGGTGCTGGAGGGAAATGGTAATTTCATCATGTTTGGTACAAGAGAAAAAATATGTGGACAGCTGACACATAAAACTGAAGGACATTTTTCCTAGTGTCTAACCTAAATCTACTAAACTCTGGCAGCCAAAAGCAGGTGTGAGAAGCCCCTGGTGTGGGAGGTGGGAGTGTTATGGTAAAGCCTTCTTCAGACCCTAATCTAATATTCAGAAAATTTGCCATTTAAAAGGCATGGACCTCACAGTCTTTTCACTGCATCTTGGGATTTGGGTGAGCCAACAGACCTCACAAGCAATAATCAGACATCCTCCCACTCCTTTGTCAGAGTTTTAGCACGTGATGAATTAAAGCACTGAGAAAAGAAGCCCCAGTCTGGTGTTTCTCTGCTGGTGTGGGAATGCTCAGGCTTTGCTGGTGGTTTCAAGGGGGATAAGAGGCTGTGCAGATACAGTGTCCCAGTTGGGTAAAGTCACCTGCAAATCAGAGGGTTCAAAAGTAGAGTGTCTACAGGAGTTCAGCAGTGATCTAAGTGAGCTGCTTTAATGGATAGGTAGAGCTCTGCAGAAATTGGAGGTTTCAGCTTCCCTGCTCCCTGACAGCTGCCTTAATTCTGCTTCATGCACAGGAGGCAAAGCAGGAGAAGGGGAGAAATGTCTTGGAGATAATCTCATCTGGAAGACAGAAAACAAACGCCTGCCCTGCCTACTCCAGCTGCTCTCCACCCCGGGAGGAACAGCTTGAAGTGAGCTTATATATAAACAATAAACAAGTTATTCCTGGAGCCTTGGCTTTGAGCTGGGAGCGTGTGGAAGGGGTTGGGTTTGGGAGTGCACTCAAAGCAGCTGCTTTTTGAACGTTAGACTTTGCATCTCAGGTTGATCAAGATAGCCTTCAGCAAGAATCTTGTATTCGACCTTTCTTTTAAGGTATGAAGTGTGAATTTGATAAGTAAAACTAATTTGAGGGAGGAATGTCTAAAAACGGAGGCACTAACCACAGTGATATTTACACAGCCCAGCAATGGATTTCGAGGCACTTCTTTAACTCCTTTGCTCCTGTGGTAATCTCTCTTCCCTGCTTACATATTCTGTTTGAAAGCTTAAAATTGATGCTTGAAAAATGGGAAAGGGATAAAACATGATCCCAGGTGCTGGTGCACATCTCTGGAGGACCTTTAGACAATTTGTCATGCCAAATTTTTCTGCATAGAGAAAATCTACCGTCCTGTATGGAGCCTGAGAGATGTGAAGAGACTTTATTTTCTTCTCCCTTCTCCAAGCTAGCCTGAAATCAATCACTTGGACAAGATGCAAATTATTAATCCTGGGTCAGGCTTGTCACAAATACTAACCTTGTAATGTATGTGGGTAGTAATAGCAAATCATACTGTACCTGAGAGCAATTGATAATTATATTATTAGCCAAGGTTTCCCATGGGTAGATGTGAGCAAGTGCTGCCTGTGTACAAGTCAACAGAAACCCCAGGGGAAAAAATAAAAACCAAGAAAACACACAGAAGAAGCCTCAAAGCAACAAAAGCAAAATAAATACTCCAGTGAATTCCTTAAAGCATTAGTAACCTGACAGCATCTACTCATTCACACCAAAGCCAGGGCAAACTCAACGTTTTTTTTGGCCACTGCACTAAATAAAAGGTGATGCTAAATCTCCATACTTCAGAACAAAAGTTAAGTGTTGTAGTTCTAAAATGTCGGAAAAAAAACCCAAACTGATTTTCAAAGCACATTGCAGAGTGTTTTCTTTCAAGGGAACATGATCCCTGGTGCCTTTAATAAAAGCTGGGTAACAATTCCTCTTTAATTCCCTGTGAATTCACCCTAGAAATGACTGTTCTACTTTATTCTGCCATTACTTCTAACCACAAATATGTTAAGTTATAAAAAAGAGACAAATCCAGTTGACAAATAATTTAAAAAAAAAAAAAAACAAAACATTTCTGGAAGGTGAGAAAAAATAAATTGAGAGAGAAACGTTCAGCTTTGAAGTGTCTATCTCATATTTTTATACCTTCATTTTAAAGGCTAGACACCAACACTGATTTTCACAGAAAAATAACCCTTGCTTCATGAGTGACCTTATTGTAAACATCAATATAAGAACCACTATCCAAAATGGCAGAAGCAGGCTCCAAATCTAGAGCTCTTTAATTTCCCTTTCAGACCATCAAGTCATTTCAGATAACTGGGGTTTTGATATTTGTCTTCTGGGCTGTTTACCTTCTTAATGAAGGAGCAGAACACGTTGGCATCCTGGAGTCAAAGGAGCACTTCTTAAATGAATCACCCCATTTAATAAAACCTCCCCTTGCAAACACTGTTTTCCTCGATAAGTGCATGCACAAATAAAAGGATGGAAAAGGGTAATTGTTTGGTGGAGATGTGAGGGCACACCAAGTGGTGAACACTAAATCACCTGGTCAGCAGCCCAGCAGATCTGCTGGGGTTTGTTTTCACAGCTTGGCTCTGAACATCAGTGCTGATGGCCCCACGCTCCCTGCAGAGCCTGGGAGCAAGTGGGAAGTCAAGATACCAGCCACAGAGTGCCTCACCTGGGATGCCAGAGATTTGGAGGAGGGAGAATAACAGTTTGTCAAAACACTCGTAATCTTCAGTGGATTTTTCTTTCTTTTATTTTCTTTTTTCCCCCCCACCCTGCAAACTTCCTGGCAAAGCTGCCAAATACTTTGCAAAGTCATTTAATGAAACTAAATACTCTCTTCTTTTTTTCCTTTTTCTTTCTAATTTTAAATCAAGCCTGACTTTTTTTTTTAAGTTTAATTTCAAATCTGGAAGGCTAATGTGACAGATGAAAGGAATCCAACTGCTCTCAAGGGGACTGCACACCACAGAAGGTCCCTACAGGGTCTGTGTTACCTATGCCAAAACTTACCCATGCAAAAACTTACACTCCAGCCAGCATCTGTCTGGTAAAGGCAGCAGGATCCAGGAGAGTCGTTGTGATCACAAACCAGCATTGACTTCTGCAAGACTGGTGCTGAGTGCTTCCTGCTAAGGTCCATCATCCTCCAGTGAGAGCACTGCTGCATCTTCAGGTGGGATCCTGTGCAACCATTGAGGTAAAAGGGGAATTTTATGGCTCCAACAGACTTGTCCGTGGCATTTGCATGGCTGGTTTAGATCACTTTCTAATCAGCATGTGGACCCTTAGGAGTCACACTGATCAAACTTATTGTGCCCATTCAACATCTGCAACATCCCAAGAACAGCTGTAAAGGGACAGGTAAAAAAAACCCACCTCTTGCAGTGTTGGATTTGACTGTGGCCAACAGCAGGTGCCTAGAGAAGAGGATTAGAACAGAGTTCTAGTTCCCTCATTCACTTTCTCACCCTCCATCAAGCTGCAGCAGAAAGCCTTCCTGAGCCACAGCCAACAGTTCGTGTTGAATTAATACTATTGGTGTTTTTTTCTCTCTGTTTAATGACTTTTCTGAACCCAGGTAGACTTTCAGCACCCACAACAACTTAAGGTGCAGCGTTCCATGGCTTGTTGACTGAGACAATCTCTCATTTTGTCTCTTTTCAGCTTACCCTCTGTCAATTTAATTTGATTTCTCCTGATTCTTGCATTAGAAGAAACAACAAATAATTGTTTTCCAATGCCATTTTTCTGGGCTACCCACTTTTTTTTTTCAGAAATCATTCTTATCCCACTTAATTTATTTTTTTCTCAATCTGAAGAGTCTGTTGAGTTACCTATTGCACTGAAGCCTGTCCACACCTTTAATCCTTGCCACCATCCTTCCCTAAGCTGTTTTCAGACTTACTGTATTTTTTTAACTTCTCCAAGGCCTATTCCCAGGGTCCAGTGAGGTCCTTCTGCAAAGACCTTTGTAGGAAGCTTCTTTTTCTTATGGCATTTAATAATTTATGACTCTTAGCAAACTCTGTCTTTCTGTTAGTTGCTCTCTGTCCAGATAATTTATGGCTCTGTTGAAAGGTCCACAGTCTAGGAGAGACCCCCTAAGGGTCTTCACTTCATACGACCTCCCAGGGAGACATTCATTCACTACTCTTTGCTTCTCATTGTTTAAAGTGCAGTTTCCATATTCACCTCGTGGCTCCAAACTCTCTCTGCTGTCCTTTCAGGTCCTACTGTCCATACAGTCACTCTTGAGCTGTTGGTAATCCTTGGGTGGACCTTCAAGGTACAAAACATGATGATAACCAACATAAATAACGTGTGTGAGAAATGTAGAGCTGTGAACACCTCAGCACTGTTCACTGCTCTCCCCTGGAGCATTATTCACCTCGGGAGGTAAGTCAGAATGATGAGTTAGGAGAATACAGACACTGCTTCCACTACTTAACTGTTGGCATGTGCAGAGATGTAGCTCCTCTTTAGCTGTCTCCTTGAGCCACCCTCATCCCACCAGGACTCCGTTCAGGGATCTGTATGTAAAATGCAGATCTGGACAAAACAAAGAGAAGACATCATATTTTGGTATTAATTTCATGAACAGCTTCTGGATCCCTTTATTTATTTGATGATAGCAGAGTAAGACCTTAACCAAAGTAAGCATCTACCCCTCTGAGACCCAAACCTGGTGGCATCAACTATAGACTTTCAAAAGACTCTTTAGCACCTCTGTGTTAAAAAAGACTTTTTGGCAACAGGCTCACGTTTCATTCAATCAGATTGAGACTCAGATTTTTGTCTTAAATGTATGATGCATTCATGTTGAACAGTCATGTTTTTAATTCATGAAAATGTTTTAATTCTACAAAGCTGAAAAAAAAAAGTTTATAAGGAATTATAATTTGTAGGATGGTAGAAGAGGAACATTTACAGTATTTTTATAGTGAGAATTTCTACACAATCTCCTAAATTGCTCAATACACTGCAATGGAATATCTGGTTCTCTGATATGTTTTGTGGCAGTTTAATAAGACAGCAGAAGCCATTTCTTGCACCAATATTTCAGGCCTAAGTTCCCTCATGCAATGCCTAGAGCAGGGGTGAAAAAGAGATAATCTGTGTAAAAGGAGATGAGACCTCCAGTGCTGATCCTGAAACTATCCCCATTGTATTGAAGGCATCTAAGTGCTGATTTAATGAGCTCGGGGTAGAGGTGTTGGTCTGAACGAAGTGTTGCTGCACAGAGGCTGCAAATTGTGTGCCATCAGCTGCACTTTGCAGGGAGAAGCTGTTTGAAAAGTAAATGAAGTTTATTCTAACGTGAGAGATTCAGCATACGTGATCCAAAGCTGCAAGTTTGACACCCTGTGCTGAAGGTGAGACCTCAGGAGTAAGCATATTCAATGCCTCAGAAATTTTAGTGAGGTCTGTCCCCACGTTGTGTGGAAACAACTATAAAATTCAAGTATTTCTAAATGACACACACCAAACTGCAGTCTGCAGTATCATTTTTTAGAGAAAATGAGATCTCTTCATACTAAAGTGTTCCCACCCTGCTGCTTGGAGAGAATGGGATAAGAAGTTCCTACAGTGTCAGAAGATTCCTGCTTTGTTCAACAGTATTGAAATCAGCTTGATTTTTCCATTGATGTTTTGTTTTCTAATTCCACTTGAAAGAGTAAGTGCTGACAATGCAGATGTTGAGCTCATGGATAGAAGGGATGAATTTACTAAATTGCAAAAAAAACCCCAACCCTGGCTTCATACTGAGAATAGTTCATCTGGGTTTTCTTTATTATTTTGGGTGGGGTTTTTTTCTGCTTTTTGACTGGAAAATAAAGTTATGGATTGGAGATATTGGGGTCTGATGAGTGTAATTCTGGCAGACAGTAGCTGGACTTAAAGAACCAGACATGCAGCCCACATGGCTCAGCCATGGTCCTGCCACTACTCAATTTCAATGCTGTTTGAATCTACTTTTCTGTTTTCATCATGTTTTATGGAAAAGATTAGGAAGCACAAAGTCCCTCCCTTTCAGACTCTTCTAGTTTAGTGTAGCTTTTCAGCTTCTGAAAGATACCTTCTAAGATATGGCATTTCCCAGTGGAATATTTATTTACTACATAAGTGCTATCAGTTTTGAAAGCAAAATTAAAACTTCTCAGCACAGAAGGAAAACATTTCAATAGTAAAGAAATCTAACATATAACTTTACCTGAGGACCTGATGATGAACAGAGCTAAAACTAGTGAGCAGATGGCCACAAGTGGTGATCCCCAGGGCTCAGTATTTGGGCCAGTGTTGTTTAACATCTTTATCTATTATCTTGATAAGGAGATGGAGTGTAGCTGCAGCAAGTTTGCAGGTGACACCAAGTTAGGTGGGTGTGTTGATCTGCTGGAGGGTGTTAGGAAAAGACTCTTCACTGAAAGGATTATCAGGCACTGGGACAGGCTGCCCAGGGAAGAGGTTGTGTCACCATCCCTGGATGTGTCCCAAAGTCCTGTAGATATGGTGCTTAGGGACATGTTTTAACAATGGACTTGGCAGAGTTAGGTGAATGGTTGGACTTCATGATCTTAAAGGTTTACTCCAAGATAAACAATTCCATGGTTTTATCAAAATCATAGAAAGAGAAAATTTCTATGAAATACACCCACACTCACACCATTTTTGAGATTCAGACTTTCTGTCTCAAGCACAAGTGAGAACTATTATTTGCTCTCTGAATAAGGGATAGGTACAGAGAGAAGTTCCCCTTCCAGCCCTAAAAGTTAATGTGGTGTAAGAACAATTTCGATCTGCCAAGGGAAAAAATCATCGGTTTCAAGCTTAAAAGTTACAAGAAGAAACTGCTCTTACTGAATAGAGCAGCCTGAGATCAGTCCCTGAGTGTCAACCGTTGTGCAGGCTGTCGCAGGACAGTGATTTGTCAGTCTTTCAATTAAGCAGAGTGTATAATTTGATGGCTTCAGTCTGCACACACAGTTCATGCACAACCGTGTTAAACAATGACAGGAGCAGCCTGGAATGAGGAAGAGACTACAGGGAGGATCCAATCTGACCCAGCAGAGGTGAGAGAGGCTTGATGATTGACAGACACACAAGATTTTTAATTATCCTTTCTCACTCGCTGATGGTTGCGAAGCATCTCGCCCCCACAGCCTCTGCCCTTCCCTCCCCTCATCTTCATCACATTCCTGGTCCCCCTCTCTCCTCCACATCCTGAAATGCCCTCGCCTCTCTCTCCCTGCCTTTGGTTTGGGTTTGTCCTCTGTAACTGATCTCCACCTACCCAAACCCCTATCAAACAGAATAAAAATGCTTGGAACTCGCGGGGTGTTTCCCGACAGGCTGCTGCTCATTCCTCCCCTGGACTCAACCTTCCCCACTCCCACTCTGCTCCTCTGAGCTGAGCCCTTCATTTACCTCTGCACACCCCACGGTTCTTTTGTATTTTCAGGTGGTGAGCTCCTCAAGGCAAAGACTTTCTTCTCCCTCACTGTGCAATCAGATCTTTCTAGGTATTTATTTCTTCATTATGCATTTATTTCTTCATTATGCATTTATTTCTCCTCATGCCTTCAATACCAATATAAATTGCAGGTGTTTTCAAACCTAATTAGACTAGTTAGCCATGGTAGTACATAATTAACTCTATGATATTTTTAGCAAGCCATCTTTAGGTGCAGGTACATACCCAGGAGGAACAGCAGAGGATCCCAACTTTCTCACATCACTCACGTACAGGAATAACTTCTGGAAAATGAAGGTATCGAAGCTGTAGCAGATACTGCCCAATTTCACTCACTTCTGGGAATTCTGGTACTCAAAACAGTCATAAATCTGGAGAAATGTCAGAACACAAAGAAGAATAAATAAATAGATAAATAAAACCACACTCTGTTCTGTTTGCTGGTGACCACAGGTAAAATTTATAAAAATAATTAGTAGTAGACTGGCTCTTAGGTGCCTATTTCAGTTTGTTTGTTTTCCCATCAGTTCAGCCTCTCTCTGGTATATTCAGAACATTGAGAGGTGAGAAAGGAAAAAACCAAAAAAATAATATTTTGGGGACAAGCCCAGTGACAATGTGGGTTTATGGGCATGGCAGGAGGTACTCTGGACTTATTGGCACACATTTCAGGTTTACTCAGATCCAGCTCATGGAGAATTAGGCACAATGAATACACTGCCAGGTATAATGGCATCTCCCTAACTGACACAGGACAGAAGACTCTTTCAGAAGACATTATTGCACTCTAAAGCAGTCTCCTTTATGATAGTCATTACCTAAATATTTCACACAAGAGATTAATTCTATTAAGAAGCTCTGAAAAATTCTATAAAATTAATTATATTTTCCTTAAGGTTTTTTTTTTTTTTATTCATTCTGATTAATTAAATATAGGCTTGGATTGCAATAAATTTGTGCTGCTTAATTATAGAAACACAGGCTTTCAATTCTTCCATTTCTCTGTTCCATACAGGTTATTTCCTCTGCATTACATGTACACGTTGTGCAAATGTGAATCAGGAAAAAAATATCAGCTGTGGCACACCTAATTAATATCTGTGCATCATAGAATGTAATCTTGTGTAGAAATATTTCAGGTGCTGCAGACAATATTCCACGGTCCCCCCAGGTGATAGTCCCTATGGTACATAATGTTCTAATCTTACCAGTGCTTCTCTCTCCCCTTCTTTCAGGCTTTGCCAACTTTCTCACATAGAATCAATCATAGAATCCTTTAGGTTGGAAGAGACCTCCAAGATCATCAAGCCAACACTACTAAGTCCTCTGCTAACACAGAATCAGAATCTGTCAGGGTTGGAAGGGACCACAAGGATCCCCCAGTTCCAACCCCTCTGCCATGAGCAGGGACACCTCCCACTAGATCAGGCTGCCCAGAGCCTCCTCCAGCCTGGCCTTAAAGACCCCCAGGGATGGGGCCTCAACCACCTCCCTGGGCAACCCATGCCAGGGTCTCACCACTCTCATGGGGAAGAACTTCTTCCTCACATCCAGCCTGAATCTGCCCACTGCCAGCTTTGCCCCATTCCCCCCAGTCCTGGCACTACCCAATATCCTAAAAAGTCCCTCCCCAGCTTTCTTGTGGCCCCCCTAAGATACTGGAAGGCCAAAATAAGGTCACCTGGGAGCCTTCTCCTCTCCAGACTGAACAGCCCCAACTCTCTCAGCCTGTGTATGAGAACTGTATCCAAAGGGGAATATAACAAATTAACTTGATTCTCTCCTGACGTGTTCATTAGAAGGTGCAGCATGTTCTGTAATTAATAACAAACAGCAGTTATTAAAATCCACATGTTGAGGGAGAAAAGAATCCTAAGCATCTTCCATTGTTTTAATCAAAACATTTTCACCTTTATTTTTTTTTGATATCAATCTCTTTTGCATCTGTGAAGTTTTGGGGAGTTTCATTCTGGAAAGATCCAGCTAGAAACGAAGAACTTTCTGGGAACACTGCACAAAGTTTTAAAGAAAATAGTCTGGCCTTGTATGCTGAGGTGCACAGAAGTTTTGTAAACTGACAGCATCCCAAATCAAGGGGGTTTTTGCCTTGTTGTTAAAGGAAAAGCTGATAAAAGACTTAAATTTTAACAGGTCAGAGACCAGGTTCTTTACTGGAGTGCAGACTGGCTGTTTTAAGGAGGCTGAATGAAATGATTGCTATTAAAATCATTTCTAATGAAGGGATTTCCTCATTTGTATTTTCTTACCAAAGGTGGGAACTGCAAATTTAAAGACAAAGATAAAAAAACAGTAAGGAAGAGAAACAGAAGTCTCCTAGAGACTCATAAAAGCCTCAAAAAATCCCAACCCAAAACCAAACCTGGATCGCTTTAGGAGTGAACACTTAAAAACATTGGTTTTTTTGTTTTTCCTCTGGAGTTATTTGTTGAGGGAAATAGCAATAAGCCACTGTGTTTTTAGGGAAGAACAAACAGACACAACTGATGGTTCCCATGGAAGGCTTCTGTAGGCTGTAAAAGGCTGCAAACAGCTGAGTTCTTGTCCATATGTGCAATTTTCTTCAATTAATCTTGACAACAACAAGTAGAAATGATCCTTTAGGAATTACCTACATGCAACTAAAAGCTACTTCCACAAGGTGGTGGTTTGCATGGAGTTCAAAATAGCTTTCCAAGGGAAGAACTTCACAAGAAAAAGCCACATAAGAACCTCTGTTCCCAAAACTGGCAAACTGTGAGGTACTGCTACTTAGCTGTGAAATCCTCCTCCTTGGGCAGTGACTAGACAAGCTAAATGACTGTTTTAATTGGGGTACAGATCATACCAGTCACGTTTGCTGCTGAATTTTGGGAAATGATTTGGAATGGGTTAAAAGAACCAAGTTTCAAGGAACGGTGACAAAGAGATGATTAAACTTGGCACAACTTTTATATTATAATCAGTGTGAAGCTAAATAAAAAATGCAGCCTCTGACACAGAAAATCCCAAGCCACAAAGCACTGGAAATGAAGGGACTACAGAAAGTGTCACTCTATGAGCAGTAGATAAGTCCCTGGTTTGCTCTAGCACAGTTTTTCTTATAAAGCCCATCTTTTAACAATGATGAGGAAGCAGCACTAGTCAGTGAAGCTTTTTATCCAGCAAAACTGATTTTTCACTTACTGCATCCAACTGTGCATGTCAGACTCTAAATGTATTTCATTTGGCAAAGCACTGGAGCTTTAATACTCTCTCTGAGCCAAATTCTGCCCTTGGCTTCAGGCACACAGCTCCCATTGACTCCAGTGGAAGCTGTGCAGAAGGAAATAGATTGGGTAAATTAGGCATGCTCTGGAGGCAGTGATGGGAGGGAGAGTCACTGTTCAACCCCAGAGTGGGAGTTCACCAAGGGCCAGTGAAGTCAATCTCACCAGTCAGTCCTCAGCTCATCAGAGCAATGGCTTGCAAGAGCTACAAAATAAATAGCTCGTACACAGTGCTTGAAATCTGATTTTCTCAGCCTTTGAGGCAGCCCTTCCCCTCACTCCGTACCTCAGAAGCAGTCTGTCCTCAAAGCATTTTGCTTCTGTGCTGTAACTGGTGAAAGGTGCTACTTTTTCCTTAAATCTGCATCTGTCCAAGACCCTTTCTTACTGCCACCAGCTCTATATCTGATTTTGTTCCCAGTCCTGGCACTGGTTATTTTCTTCGTCTTTGCTTGTGGATTGACTCCCTTTGATTTCTTTCACTCCTAGAACCACAGGATTTATTCCTAATTTTCTCATAAAATGATGTTTTTTTGCTTAATAGATGGGTGCTTCCACTTGGACCTCTTGGTTTAAAGTCAGGGACAGCAGAAAAAACCTCTCAGCATAATGACAATGAGCCCAGCTTACTGCAGTTCTCCCAAACCCATCTTCTGAAGCAAGAACCATGCATCTGCTCTGAAAATGCTCAAATCCTGGAGACTGTAGTGAGCTTGCAAAGAAGTGACACCAGAGCTAAATCAATATCACTTAATATATATTAATATCATTTATATAGTAATATAAATTAATT
>NW_008622269.1:92928-99147 GCF_000691845.1 Merops nubicus | reverse complement strand
CCCCTTTCCCCTTTCCCCTTTCCCCTGGAGGTCAGATATACTGGTCTTTGGCTCCTAGGATCCTTCATGCTGTTACACATTTTTCATGTTCAGTACATGACGTTTCTAGAAGCTGAAACAGACTGAAATGATAGATTACATGACAGACAAGATAGTTTTTTGATTTTGGGAAATGTTTCTTTACATTTTTGCTTTTGTCCTGACTTGTTATAATACAGGATTCAGTTGACTCCAGGTTTTTCTTCTAGTATTCAAACTCCACTGGCCTTACAAATGGCTTCATCCCTGCTAGCAATGACTTTTTAAAATAGCTGTATAACCTTGTAATTAAAATAGTGTAAAAGAGCCCTGCAACCCAAACCAACAAACAAATCCAAAGGTTAGAGAGCTCATGAGAAAAGACACAGGTCCCCTTTTATAGAGCTCATTCTGGTAGTCTGTTGAAGGAGAATGATTATTGGCCTCATGGTGTTCTGAACTTACCTGTAAAATGGATTTCTTTAGTAAAAATTGTCTTTCTGATTGTTCACATGCAACTCAACCACTCTTTTGAAAATCTGAAGCACAAAAGACTATAAAGTTGCTGAGTCCTTTCTACAAGGGCAAAGGATCAAAGATGGAGATGTGGCCTGAGCATCCATGTTTCTAACACTTTCTCTGTCTTTGGTCTGCTTGCTCCTTTACATTTTTTTTTCCCCGATTCTGAGTGGAATCAAGAGGGCAGGAATCAAGAGGAGAAGGAATGTGCTCAGCAGAGTTGTTTTTCCCTGATACTCTCCTAAAGAGGACCTCTGGAAGAAGAACCTTCTGTTTCTGGACTGATGCATCAATATTGTGATGTCTTGCCTGTACATTTGGAGGATACCCATCTGACTTTGTGTTTTCTGCAGGGAGTCCTGGTATGGAAACAGCTTGCCCAGTGGAGTAGTCTTTCTGATCGTGTGTGAAACTAAACTGGGCCAAATAGAGAAATTTTGCCAGCTAGGTGGAGCTCCCCAACTAAGTTTATTCTTGTCTTGGTTTTGTACAGCCCTAATTACCATCTCTGAATCTGTATGTTTATTTAATAGATGGCCAGTTGACAAAGAAAACTAAAAGCAAAATTTAGGAGAAGGTTTCTCCTCTGTGGAGTTTGTCACAGATGGAGGTGAGTGCACGGTAGCTGGGGTTATATGGGTCCATGCTGTTGTTGAGGCTGTATCTCTCTGTGGTGTTTTCATTCGATGCAGTCCTGGAAGTGTTGGCTTCCAGGATAACAGAATTTAAAAAATACCTTGTGATGACTCAAACATAGCCCACAGGTTATGCGAGATAAACTTACCATTTAGCTGTAGCAAATACCTGTTCATAGCAAATCTTAGTTCTCCCCCTTCCTTCAAAGAGTGATTCTCTAAGCCTGACATCCTTTGTTTCCGTACTTGCTGGCTCCCTAGAGAGCAACATATCAAGTCTATGTATGACAAGGATGAGCCTTCCTGCTGCAGCCTGAGGTGTGAAGATCAGTTGACATTAATCATGCATTTTTAAGCCATCTCCACGGTAAAGAATTTGCAGGATATTTTAGGCATTGATGCAACCACATGGGTTTTCTATCTGGCCTTCAGTGATGCTGAAGACACTTAGTGTTCAGTAGTTTTCAGTAAATACATGAGGTGAAGCTTAGTACATGTTTCTGTTGATAGTTCAGGAAGAAATACAGAATCTAGATTGTTGTTTTACAGGGAATTCATATTTTGGAAAACCACAATTGCTTTGTTGTGGCTGTGAGGAGAGCCTAACGTGTATCCTCATCAGTGTGCAGAATAATGGGTCTGATTTTGTTAAAAGCACACATGGGGTTAGTTACTGTTGCTCAGCTGCTGAACAGTAATTCATTATGCTGCAGTAATGTGTTTCTTGTTTGCTGCAATACCCATATGCTGGAGTAAAAAGTTATGGTTCTGGATTTGAAAGGTAATAAAATAGAGCTAGTAAGGAGCGAATTTCTTTTTCCACTGAGCTACTTCTCAAAGTGAAACTGAACTTTTAAGGACCATACCGAAGTATAATTAAGTAAAGCTTTTGGGAGGGAAAAAGGAAATAGTGAACAAATAACATTCCATGCCAATAATAAAAGACATTTGAACCCAAATTTCTCCAACACAATTTTACATATATGTGTTTCTACTGTAATGTGACACTAGCCTTTAGACTTCTGTATCATGTATGGAATATATTCAATCAGTAGCAATCATTGTTTCAACTCGTCAAACAGCCAGTTAAAAGGAGAAAATCAGTAGCATGTTGTAGCATTGCAGTAGATGAGTTTTAGATTGAGGCAAGTCCTTTTTTTCTGAAGGTATGTATACATTAGTCTAATGGCAAAATGTCTTTAATTCTACCCTTAAGAGTGTGGGAAAAGTTGGAAGAGTTTGAGGAATCCTTTTAGTTCAGATGAAGGCAATTTCTGAGATACTTTCTGACTGATTTCTGAAAAGCAGTGCTCCGGGGAGTAGCAACTTTCTTCACTTAATGTCCCATGTTTTAATGACTAATAGTGGGACATACACACATTTTATAACAACTTACATAGAATATGAAAGACAAAACACCAGAAGGAGAAAGGAGGAATTTGGAAGAGTCATCAGAAAGACATTTTCACATGCCTGACTGGATTGGTAACTACATTTATGGTGTTGTGGAAAGAAGGATATTTCAATGCAATGCTAATTTAATTTTATAAATCCAGAATTGTTTTATCATGAAAGCAAATCTATTTTTGTGTATTTGCTATTCCAATAACATCGGAAAATTGTTGACCCTGAAACCTGTGTAGTTGTTAAAGCCTAGCAGTCTGTGTATTTATTTACAGTTGTAATTCCATTCATTAATTAACTGAAGATTTTTTAGCATAGTGTGTAGAGTGACTATATTAAGAATTGTGTGCATTCCCATGACACTGTAGACCTAAACTGTGCAGTGGTGACTTTTTCTTGTTTCTTATGAGCACATCTAAATTTTATAGAAAGATGAGACTTTGGGGCCTTCATCTCAAGGAACAGATTCAAACAGACTCTGTGGAATCCTAAGTGCACCTTTTCAGCTGATGATTTTGGGCTAAGGAGTGAACTGGGGTTTGGTGAGTACCATTGACTGTTGATTCAAGGCAAAATTTGAAGCATGATTTGCATCAGAGTTGCAGTACCTATGACAGTACTGTAGAAAAAGTTTTGGTTATAGTGGTGCATTCACCATCAGGATTACCACTTAAAATAAAAATAAAAAAAATAAATATTTGACTTCTTCCTCAGAAGAGCCATGCCAGAAGACCTTCATGTTCTGGACATAGTCACCAGAACATGTCAATACAAGTGTTCTACTTTTCATAGAGTCATGGAATCACAGAACTGTAGAGCAAATTGGGTCATAAGGGACTTTTAAAGACCATCTAATGCAACACCCCTGCCATGGGCAGGAATGTCTTTCTCTAGACTAGGTTGCTCAAAGCCCTATCCCACCTAACCTTGAACACTTCCAGGAATGGGGCATCCACAGCCTCTCTGGGCAACCTGTTCCAATGTCTTAACCATTCTCATTGTAAAAAATCTCTTTAGGTCCTATTGAAACTTTCCCTCTTTTGTTCTGAAAGCATTGCTCCTTGTGCTGTCACTGCAGGCTGTGGTAAAAAGACTCGCTTTTAACTCAAAGTATTATGCCTAGCAATGTAGTATCTCAGTTTACTCCAGAAGACTTTAAAAAGCTGCATTTAAGATTTGCCGTCAATAGTGGTGAGTACCATGATATTATGTGATTGGGGGAGAATCACTAGGTTGAAAATACAATGGCAAAGGTGTAAAATCAGTATATCAGAGCAACTTATTTTTTTTTGTGTCACTTAATGAACTTCTCTACTTCTTCACCTAACACTTTAATGTTAGTAATTTTGTATGCATAGGCACATAGAGAATATAAGTGACATCGTATGAGCTACTAACATTTTAAACCAAACAACAGGGCCCTGCATTTGACTGGAGAAGAAATTTCACTAAATAGTTCATGGGAACCTTGCTGATAAACCAAAGGTGATGGCAGTTTTACATTTAGGTTCATCAGTGATGTAACTGAATGATTTCTTACCTGTTTGCATATGACATTGCTTTCATACTGGGGTACTGTCATATGACTGCAGAATAATGGATGAAAATAATCAAGCTTTCACTGATGCCCCTTTATTTTTCAGACCAGTCCCACAGAATGTGTGTGTGTGTTTCAGTCCTTGTATGAAGACAGTGTAGCAGCGTGTCCGTGTTGGAGTCAGGAGGTAGATTTCCATCGGTGACACAAAGAGTGATATATATATATATATATATCTGTACATTAGCAGCAGGGGAGTCCTCAGCCTCGAGGCAGTATGGATGTATGAGGTTATCAGCCAGTATATTCAGACCTTAACGGTTCACCCTGGAGTGGATGCCTGGCTGGCTGAGCAAGGCTGGATACTGGATCCTGGCAGGTATTGTCTTCTGAGTCACAGTTGCTTCGGGCTGTGATGACAGCTGATGACTTTGCAAATACCTGGGCTGGTTCAGGGTGTTAAAGTACCTCTTCATTACCAGTCTTGCTGCTGGAGAGTATCACCCTGGTAAATCTTGCAATGGAAATGTGCTTACTTCATCCACTACTAATGGGTTTTGAGGAGCAACCAGGAGTTACAGCAACGTCATCCTACACAGCTAGATCTGAAAGAGGATACATGAATGCAGAAAAACTTGTTCTTACTCAGAGTGCTACTGTTTCAATTTATATTGGTATAGAAAGAGAATTCAACTTCCTCTTCTCCAAACACAAATTATTACTGGTATAATTTCTCATTTTACCTATAAGTTGTGCCAGTATAGTGAATTTTAATATCTCAATATAGTGAATTTTAATATGGTATCTCTGTGCTGGGAGGTCTGTATTCAGCTGATAGTTTTGCTAAAAACATCACACCCTTTACTGAAAATTGAAAAAAAACCAAAAAACCAAAAAACAAACCTTACAAAGTTAATGGGTAGGTGTTTAGGTGGTTTTTCAGTAATCTAGTTCTAGATAGGTAAATAGTTTAAAATGTTAAGTAAGAATATTTTTTTAACAGTCTAGACTGCTCATAATAAATGTAGTAGGAAAAAACAGGACAGATTTTGTTTTTGTCTTTGCTTCAGATATTGCAAATATCTTAAATTTGTCTTTAGTCTTTTGTTGACTGTGTATTGGTTTTGTTCCTGGCCTGCAGTTTGCAAAGAGAGATTCAGAAAGGGAAGTGAAAAGTATTTTACAACTTGAAGTAGTTTTAATATCTAACAGAGTTGTTGCAACATCTGTACAGGAGCCTGCAGGGAACATGAATATTCTGAAAGAAAAGCTTTATGCGTGCTTAAATGCTATTGTAGGTTTACTTGTTTAGCATCAGCAAATGAAATGGCCTGGCATCTCATCTTGTGACTAGGAGAATGGTGGATTTTGGAATAGCTATAGTTTACAGGCTTTATTTCTTATTTCTGTATGCTATTGAATTCATTAATACATATAATTTTTTTTTTTTTTATTTTCAGAGTACATTGCAAAACTGTCATGTTATATATATATTGCATAACACTCGCTGACAAGATGATACTTCGTTGGGGTAGAAGAGGATTTCAGAAGCATTTCAGTATAAAGAGACTGTTTTGAATCACATCTTGCTTCAAAGGGAATTCCCTCATGAAATATATTAGCACAATGAAGACTGTTGCAGTCTTTGTATCACATGTTTAAATTAACTCAGCCTTAAATGAAAGGTTAAACAGTAAGATGAAGAAACTACTTATTTGTCAGGTGAGGAAAAAATTCAAGTACTATGATGAGGAGATGAGTATGGCTAGGTGTGGATAGGGTTCATAGTGTAATGTGCAAGTTGAAGGGAATTTTAAGGGAATGAGAAGTTACCAGCTGGTGTTTTATTTGTGATGGTAAATCTGATAAACGAAGAAAAATACATGGCATCATTTCTCTGATATTAACAATGCTGTTCTTGCTTACACCTGTAGATTGTCCTGCACTTTTGGTTACAGAGGTAATGTCACTTGGATAAAATTAATTCACATTTCTCCATGTTCTTTACAACACTATTTGGGACTGCTGCTTCTTCTCTGCTCTCTGCTGTTGTCTATACTGACGAGCATTATTACTGTGACTAATATTCCCCAAAGCAGTATTTAT
>NW_008622269.1:78566-92897 GCF_000691845.1 Merops nubicus | reverse complement strand
GGGAAAGAGGCTGTTCTAAGAGTGTTCAGGACCTCTGTTGGAGTAGTTTTCAACAATAACATACTCTTTGAAAGTGTTGTTGATTCACAGAATAGAGGGCCAGTAGTTCACATTGATTTTGCTTCTTAGTGACAGTTTTCTTTCCTGTGTCTGCAAAGAAAAGTCATTCATCCCAGGGAGTACAGGAAAAGGCAGGAAGGTGATAATAGTAGTGCCAAGAACAGGAAAAAGATAGGAAACTGAAACTCAGTAAAGAAAAAAATAAGACTTTGTGATATTTCAAACCACAGTCTATTTAACTCCTCAATATTTGTCGCCAGCTGTCTCAAATTGGTAAGTTTTTAACCTGTCGCTTATATTTTATGAATACTAGAACAAAATTCCTGAGTGAGGAAGTACAGTAGACAGCAAATCTAATCTGGGGTATAATGATAATACTCAGAGAAGCAGCAAAACTAATTCTAATACTAACTCCAGGAGCAACTTTGCTTTGTTTTGTTTCTAAATGGGAGATACTTGGAGATTAGTTCAAGAACAGATTTAAGTATTGTATTGACCAAGGAGACATTAGCAGGTGATATGTCCTCCAGCTGCTCATCCAGGAGAGAGTTTTACAAAGTTAGGTTTTCAAAAGATGTTAATGACATGTATTGTGTAATTGATAAAACCAGGAGACAGGCATCAAGTATGCATCCAAATTTGATGCTAGCTGTTGCAGAAAAAATGTAACCTATAACATCTCTACCCAAAAAAATACCCCAAATGAACATGAAAGTTCCTATACATCCTGTCAGTCACCTTGTGCAGTGTTCATAATTCCATAATCACATTTTTCCACTTAATGAATGAATCGAATATGTAAAGAGTCCCCATATTGGTTGCAGTATAAGAAATGGGTAGAATATACAGCAGGATGTGGTAGGAAGAAATGTGACCTTTATGGCAATAGTGAAGGCTAGGCTGAGAGCAAGGCTTAGAATAATACCACCTGAGATGTACACTTGAGTTTGAATGCCAGCTGCTGAATAGCACTAGGTTTTTGTGACTGACTTGTGTCGCAGCTAAGGCTGATCCAAATTTGTAGAAGTACTTTTTCCATCTTAAAACCAGAATGGGTGGATCTTAGGAAGACATCTTTTTTCTTTTGATACTTAGCCATGGTTATGAGCAGTTTCTTAGGTCTCTAAAGCTCCAGACACTGTGGAAACTACAGCATGATTTCAAGCATACAACAGCCTGATCCATCCCTCTGTGAGGGTGCAGACTGGTAAGAGAGAGGAGGACAGATGTCTGTAGCAAAATTAGCCGGTGTGAGCTCCTCTTGGTTCAAAGACAATCTTCTTGTCAAGCTTGCTGCATAGGCAGCACCTGGGAACACCACCACTTTGATTTCAAGTGGCCTTGTGTAAATGACAGGAGACTTGTAAGTCTCAAAAATCCATCATTCTCTTCTTTAACCACACAATTTTTAAGGAAGATGAATTCAGGCAGTCTAGATGCAATAAAATCAAGTAGGGAAATTATTGGTTAATACAAGCTGGCTTTGCTATCGCCAGACATAGGCCATATGTAAACTTTACTGAGCTGTGGCGTTCTGCAAAGGTTAAGGTTAATCTTGCTGCAACCCTCACAGAAAGTCTCTCAAAGGAGGTCGACTTCTGTGGCACTTGATACTCAACTGAAAAGGCAGATGTTTTCTCTAGGCAGGGATGCTCACGTTGGCAGGGTCATCAAGCTGAGTGTTGGTGTGGCTCTGGAACCTGCTGCTCTTCAGAAGAGCTAGAGCCTCGATGGAGAAGGGGAACCCTGGTGAGGGTGGATGCATGCTGTAGCTTTAAATGTGTAAAGGGACACCTGGCAGAAGGGGATTGAAAGACTCTGCCAGGAGTGGGAGGATGGGGGAAAAGCAGTTTAAGGTAGTACTTCCTAAGGTTTCTGACTGATGGATGCCTGTTAGCCTCATTCTTTCTCTTGTACCGCCACTGAGCTCTTTCGTCAAACCTTTAAAAGAGACACTGTTGAAAAGAGTGTTTTAATAGACTTTTGTGGGCCAGCCTTAGAGCATTTAGCCTGGGCTGATGGACCATACTTTGGGAGTGCCTTCTTAAGGGGAATTCTGGTCTACTTACTGTAATAAAGTTCTCAATTCATTGTCAGAAGACTGAAACTCTTTGGGGGATTCTGCACTATTGTCATTTGACATGGTGGCTGTCGGGGATTGTGGATGGTTTAGAGGCATATGGGGGGTATTGGCCTATCACAGATTCCCTGGGAGCTGCTGTGTGCCATGGGGGGCCCTTCAAGTCTATTCTCTCTTGCAGAAGGGGCATGCTCTGCCACCCCCAAGGAACAATAACGTTCAGACAAAGAACATTTTTTCCAGATCTCTTTTGCAAACATGGAGCTAAGTGTAGAACCCTTTCTGAGCCGAGAGGGAGCTGTAGAATTTTTTTTATCTGCTCTACTGTGAAGCCAGGATGGATATTGGGCAGAGGCTTCTTTGGAGGGTGATGCTTTGGGACCATTTGAGTGCAGATGGTTCTTGCTACTCTAAAACCAGAAAAAGAGCTTCTGAATCCTAAACAGAAGGTTTTCCATCCTTGTTGTCAAAATCAACTCCACTGAATTATGGAGACGTGGGTAGTAAAAGCCAAAGCACTTAGGCAGAATGGAGTGCTCTGAAGTTGTAGGAGGGAGTCTGATTCCTGACTAAATAAGCTACTTTGATGCAATTTCAGGATAGCTACTGCATCACTGAGATCAGTTGTAGGTCTACACCTGGTGTGGAATGTGTGGGGCAAAGACACAGACATATTCTCTCGAGCAGTATCTTTTTAGGGTCTGGTCAAATGAGACAGAGTGAGCAGCGTTACCAGTTTACCACTACCAAAAAGCTGAGATCCTCTACCCTCCTCTCCCTTTCTTTTCCCATCATATACTTCATGTTTTTTCTGACACTTGTATCTGTCCAGGAACTGATTTAATTCACTTAAATGGCAGACCATTTATGCCATTTATGTTGTGGATATTTTTCTGAAATTTCAGTCAATCCAGTCTGGTCATAGAAGAGGCAGATTGTACAACCAGAAAACATGACAGTGGATTATGTGGAAGACAGGAGCTGGAGCTTTGAAAGCGAGAAGCAGGAGAAGAAGAAAAGGAAGACAGGCTTTGTTTTCAGCTGCAGGGAACCATTTAGTGGGTTTATCTACCCATCAAATGTATGCTGTGGCTTTGTGCCACTTAAAACAGTTTTTCCAAATAAAATTTGAAGAGTTTTTCTACTAATTTCTACTAAATGCCTCATTCTTTTTTTTTTTTTTTTTTTTCCTCTCATGAGAAACTAGTAGGTATTTTGAGTTCTTCACACACCTGAATTTTTCTGAACCTTGCTGAGTTTCATGAGCTACACATTGGTCTTCTCTGGTTTCATGTTCCATGTCTTCTGTAATTGCTTCCCCCACCCCCCCCAAATAATTTAATGTCTAATAAAATCTTTAAAGAAAAATGGATAAATAGAAGTCAAACAGCAACAAAATACTGAATATCAGCCATATGTGACTCAGATTTAAAATGTGGAGTAAACTTCACTGCGTTACTGAGTGCAGTTATTCCTGTGGACACTGAAATGAGAGCAAAAAGAGATGGCCCATAAATACAATGGTCTTTAGAAGCAGTGACTAATAGGGAAAGGCAGGTCAAATATCAACCAACAATTTTAGCCTCAGTCTCATGAGGATTATACACAAACAGCTAAATATAGGAGCATTCTCCTAAATTCAGACAAATTAATTAAGGCCAGAGAAAATTTAATGTGGCTTAGAGCCCACTAGGAAAAGCAAAGTCATAATTTCCTAAGGCTGATTTCTTATTCTCAGTGAACAAATTGTTTTGAATGACTGATAAGTTCAACACTCTTGACCAGAACAAACACCTGTCCCTTACACTGGAGGGGACTTTTCTTCACTGCTGAAGATCCTGTTTTCTGTAATAGAATCTTGGGAAACCCTAGGTTTTAAGTTTCGGAGCATTAGACTTCTACGTACTCTGTTCTTTGAAAAATTGTACTCCTCAAAGGATAACAAAATACAACAGTTAGACCCCTTTTCAGCGGTACAAGCATTAGCAATGAAGGGATCCTACACTTGGACTTTAGAACATCTGTCAGGTTGTGGTTCTTTCTAGTCTGGTACTGAGTAATGACATAGAGATTGACAAAAAATCTTTCAGAATCATATACCTCTGCAGCCAACTCAGACCTGTGACCATATACCTTCAGTGCTGACCCTTGCTACCTTTTTGCATACAGCTTTGATGGAGCTATTTCAGATCTCCTTCCCCCTATGTGCCAACTCATAGCTACACTTGCTCTTCGGATGGGACTAAACTCTGGGTCTCATCTGGGTCTTTGAGTTGTTACAATTATCAGTAAATGAAAATTTTTGGTGGACACTGAAGCAGCTGGCAGTGAGAAGGCACCAGGGTCAGACAGACCCAGGAAAGGGGCCAGAAGACTGTGACTAGGGGCAGTGAAGGTGTGACCTGCAGAGTAGAAGACCTTGGTAGCAGGGAACAAGGGGACAAAGATGGGGTCACAAAGAACAGTAACTGGAGAGGAAGAATGGGAAATGATGTTAAGAGATGTACATGGAAAATGAGGAGCAAGAGTTAAAGGAGGGATCGGGAATGTGGCGTGTTGCAAGAGTTATGCTGCTTTAATCTGTCAGTGTGGTGTGACAGGGAATGAACGGGATCCACATTTCTGCCGTTTCTTACACATTCTTGTCACATTGGCTCGTTTGCAGGCATATATCAGAGCATTCATTTAAATTTTTTAATTTATATCTGAAATCTGCTCTAGAGGAATTTGTAGGTCTTTCAGCATAGACATTTTCTTCCTTTGTCTTTATAAAAGCAAAGATCAACCCACAACCTTTCATATTTCTTAACTAATTTTGTATTGAGATGTTTATTACATCTTTCTTGCCTGGGGAAAATCCCATTTGTCTCGAGCACCCAGTAGTTTCTTCTGTTTCCTGTGAAAAGCTGTTCTCAGTAGGCTGTGCTTCAAAGATATTTGCTCTAAAATGCAGGCTTAACAAAAGCCATGCAGTTTGCTCTATCCTATCTGCTTTAAGCAAGAGCATAGCAAGAACTTCTAAAACAAACAAACAATGCCTTCTAACAGCTGAATATCTTTATAAACGTGTTAATGGAGAAGTGCAAATGGAAAGAAATCAAACTGATGGTATTTTTCAGCCTACTTTTAACCTTATTTTAAGCTTAAACTAAGTAGAAGGGTTGGAAAGGGAGAGTGAGGAAAAGGATCTCTTGCTCTTCTTTTCTTTCTTTCTCTCTTTCCAGCTTGTTTACTCTGTCTGCGTGCCAACACAGTGTGGGTATTCAGTTTCACTCTTTTCATAAGAGTTTTATACAGACATGCACCCATTTTTTTATTCCTATGCTTATTGCATATGCTAGTAGGGGATGTGAAACCTGTCAAAGAAGTAGAACATCCATTCTGTAAAGTCACAGAAAATATCCCAAGGGATTTAGGGATGGATGTGGGATCTGCCCTGTTTCAAACCAGCTTTAGAGTGGTGAGATTTCAGTGTGATATAGTCCCTTTGAAGAGACGGCTGCAACAGCCTGTGCATCTATGAACTGCTCCAGGGGTGACTCCAGGACATGACAAACTACTTTTGGCTGATACTAGGAGTAGGTTTACAACTTCTAACTCCAGCAGCACTCCTCCCTTCTCGTCATGTATTCTGGGTAACATATGATGGGGGAACAGAGTAATGATTCTCTAGATATCTGATCAATCACAGGAAGTAGCTGGCACACAGTTTTGCTAATCTTTAATCTCAGATTGGTTGCATGAGAATTTTCTTTCTTCTCTCCATGGTTATAATCTGGTCTTGATTTTTTTACTCCAGATAATGTCTGATAAGAGATTAAGAATGTGATAAGAAGCTGTTTTATATGAAATTTAAGGGGCCATTAACATTCCATTGAATTGTAAAATTGTCAAGCTAAAAACAGCTCTCCTGGTGTTCTGCACAGATGCAATAGCAAATCACTGAGTCACAGGAAATGATTCAGTCAACATTTCTAAACTTTCAATGTGTGTTTTATGGAAGAAACTTGATGTAAATGTTTAGACAGTTATGGTTTTGGAGATAAATATTGCAATTTTTATGGAGTTTGGGGTTTGACGTACCAGAATTGTGGTTCATAGTTGTCAATTTACTGAACATTTAAAGCTGTTCAATTATTACATTCGATTCCAGCGTGGGATGTATTTTCTATGGCTAATGAAACGTGGTGTCATGTTTGGGCATAAGAGATTACACATCAGAAAATTGGAGGTTTTAGATTTTAGTGACCTGGGATTCCCTCTGTACTGCTGCAGGAGAACATGCATAGGCCTCCACACAGTTCTCATCTCCTCATCCTGTAAACAGAGTGCTAACCTCTCATGGCAGGTTTCCCTCTGTCCTAAATGATTTCACAGGGATAAACTGTTTTGGAAGGTTCAGTTAAAATGTTTCCTCACTCCTCATTTTAATTTCATGAATTGAAGCAGAATGCTGACAATGCAAAATTCACTTTTTCTGATGTCCGTTTCTTGCAGTTAAAGTGTTTCTTGTATTTTTCAAATATTTTATTTCAGTAAGATTTTCTTAAATGTTTTACTCTGTAAGAATTTGAATGGACCTGCAATGTGCCATGACTTAAAGGACATGATATGAGTACTGTACAAAATGATTATACCTAGGTATGCTTCTGTGAACCTTAAGTAGCACTAAAAAAACCAATGTAGGTTCTCTGGACTTACACCAATTTAACTGAGACCAAGCCAGGCCTAAATATTAATGTTCACAATTAAAACATAAGCAGAAAAGAAGGAATTTGGAGTTCATGTTACTTCTTGACCTTAAATAGCCTGTGATAGGACTTTTAAGAAAGACTTGCTAGCACCAGCAAAATAGACAAATTCTAGCTTCAACCATATAATTTCCATGTGTCTACCTTGTCCTTACAGGAAAATAATCCCAGGAGACAGCTTCTGCAGGTAAGTGTCTGCTTGTGTGTGGAAATTGGTGTTTGGATGTGAGACAGTGGAAGAATGGTAGAGTGTCTAATGTTTCTGGCTGTAACAGGTGAGGACGGGCATGTCAAAACAGGTAATGTATTTATGGATGTACGTTTCCACCGAGAAGTGGGCTAGGCTAGTCCAAAATGGAAAAAGAGACTGCTTTGAATGTCCCTGTGCTGCTGAAGGATCAGGATGAATCAGCTGCCCCAGGCAGCGTTGGGCATGTGGTGACCGGAGAGTCTGGTCTGAGCTGAGTGATGCTGTGGCGGGTGCCCAGGGGCACCTGGCAGCCAGGGCTGCAGGGACCTGTGTGAGGAGTGGCCAGGGCTGCCCTGCGCCAGACACGAACCAGTGGCCCCACGGCAGGAGACAGCTGAGCCCCACAGCCGGGGTGGTGGTGCCCAAGGGAAAGTGTCTGAGAGAAAGGGCAAAATGCTGCCTGGCAGCCAGGGGTGAGGAAAAAATAAGGGTGAAAACCAGTCTTGTGAGCCCCGAGGGGAGAGCAGCAGGAGGGAGGAGGTGCTCCAGGTGCCTGAGTAGAGACTCCCCTGCAGTTCCTGGGGGAGACCACAGTGATACAGGTTGTCTGCCTGCAGCCCACTGGGAACCACATATCCACACGGAAGCCCATGGAGGACCTCATGCTGCAGCAGTGTTACCCTGAAAGAACTGCAGCCCAGGCAAAGGGCCCAAGCTGGAGCAGTTCATGAAGGGCTACAGCCCATGAAGAGAACCCAGGCTGGAGCAGAGGACAGCATGAGGCAGAAGGGAGCTCTTATGGGCTGACCACAGCCCTTCTTCCTCTTCCCCTGCACCTCTGGGAGAGAAGAAGGTAGAGGAGTTGGGGATGAAGGAGTGAAGGTGAGCCTGCAAAGAGGGAAGGGATGAGGAGGAGATGTCTTTGCTTTTGTATTTGTTTCTCAACATCCAGTTCTATTCTTAATTAGCAACAAATTAATTTTCTCCAAGTTGAGTCTGTTTAGCCCGTGACAGTAATTAACGAATGATCTCCCTGTCCTTATCTCAACTCTTGAGCTTTCTCATCTTTTTTCTTCCCCTGTCCTGCTGAGGAAGGGGTGTCAGAGTAGCTGGGTGGGCATCTGGCAGCTGGCCAACATCAACCCGCCACAAATGCATTTCATTGTATGTGGGGACTATGAATGTTGTGATTCAGTCAAATACCTGCTATGTAATTCTTGAGGATGAGGTCTTTGATGTCGGATTGTTTTTGAGGGAGGTGTAAAGAGGAGAGAAGGGAAGCAGACCTAATGTTCAATAGACACTCAAATGACAAACCAAGCAAAAGTGTAGTTCACTGAAAATTGTCTTGAAAGGTTTGCAATGACAATATTTCTTGCTTATTTCTTTTTATTTTCAGGGTGATTTTTTTTTTAAGTAAAAGGCAACAAACAGTTAAAAAAATCTAAACACCAGTGATGTCTAGCAAAAAAAAATCAGAACTTTAAAATTGAAATTGTTTCCTTTGTTCAATAGCCTGCAATAGTTAGCTTTGAAACTTCAATCCTGAAGATTTTGTATTTCCTTTTAAAAAGTTAAAACAAAGTACTTTTGTGGCCCCTTGATATTGCAATGCACTCTCCTTGAAAGGACAGAGAAACTTATCCTTCTAGGACTCATACTATGTATTTAGTTTTGTAACTTACAGAATTTTTTTGAAAGCTGAAATATTCTCTGTGAAGTTTTACAGGCAACAATTGGCCAGAAATAGTTATTTTTGTAACAACAACAACAAAAACAATCCTTAAGATTCCCTGATATATGCAATTAATTAAAACTCATTGAAGCTAGTATTAATTAACTTGTTAAACTTGCATGTGTCACTTACCTATAAATCCTTTTCAACATGCCTATTTCTGACTAATGTTATTTTTTTCTGGCAGAGTACTAATTACTATTAATATCAAATTGGCTTAAAGTAAATAATTTAAAGAGTACGGTTTAATATTGAAATTGTTGAAAATGTATACACATAGGAAGTGCTGTGACTCATGGTTTATCAGACTAGTTCAAGAGTCAAAAAGTTTATTTTTTTTTTTAGTATACAGTTTCTGTAAATTCTTATGGGTCAGTCAAAGCCAAAGTAGTTACAACAACAAATGTAAAAATATATGTGACAAGTGGAAGACAGTAGAAAAGAAATTCTGCATAAAAAATGGGACAGGCTTCTTTATCTCTCTTTTTAATCTAATCAGATCTTAAATGTATCCTGAATTATGTAATCCACCTTGTTAAGATAAATTGTAGTGAAATGAATCTGCAATAGTAGGGCAGAAAGGAGTAAAATGTTAAGCTGCTGTTTGAGAGTCACTCATGGAGTTGTCTGTTGCAACAATTAGTTAATAGAAATGCAGCAAGGATGAATGCCAGACTTTGTTCCTGAGAAGCAGGGACCCCAAGGAGGAGCACAGGCTGGGGAGAGTGTGCAGCTCTGTGGAAGGGACCTGGAGGGCTCGCGGACATCAGGTTGGGCAGAGTCCAACAGTGTCTCGGCAGCAAGGGGGGCCAACAGCATCCTGGGCTGTAGCAGCAGGGAAGTCAGGAATGCAGTTGGCTGGTGGAGGGAAGTGATTATTCCCATTTACTCAGTACCTGTTAGACCTAATTTGGGTACTGTGTTCAGTCCTGGGCTCTTGAAAACAGGAGAGACAGTGGTAAACTGGTGTGAATTCAGTGGAGGGCCACAGACATGGGGCTGGGGCACTTGTGTGGTGGAGGGAGGCTGAGGGAGCAGGGCTTGTTCAGCTTCAGGAGAAGACTGCGTTTGAGGGCCCTAATAGCAATATTCTCCCTCCTGTGACAAGGTCATCAAGAAGATAAAGCCTGGCACTTCAGAGTGGCAGTGTGGGAGAACAATAGGCAACAAGCAGATGATGGAACAAAAGAGGTTCACACTGGGTGTGAGGAGGAACCTTTTCACCATGAGGACACTCAGATGCTGGGACAGGTTATCCAGAGGAAGTTGTGTGGTTTCCATCTGTGGAGGCCAGACTGATTGAAGCCTTGAGCAACCACAAGGCTCATCCTGCTCCAAGCAGGGCGTTGAACTAGGTGACCTCTTGAGATCCACTCTCACTTGATTATCTCCTTTGATTCTCTCTTATCTAAGTTATTTTATTATTATTCCTGTTATTTCATTTTCTTTTAAGAGATTGAAAGACTGTTATAAAAAGTGTCCTTTACAGAGTTTGCGCTCAGTCTCATTTCAGCCTTAAGTACTTTTCGCTTGTGCTAAATGAGATTTGATATACACGAAACTAATTGTGTCTGACACAGAAGGCTTCAAAGTATTTGATTCTATGATCTCAAGACATTTAGATAATTACATATTTTTCCTCAAATAAAAATACTCCCTTGCTCATTTTGGCAAATATTTATTAATCTCCCCTGTTTTAATTGGTAATTAAATGAATGAAGCATGACTTCTTTATCAAATAAATACTTATTTTAGAAATTAAGGGTATAATTTGAAAATAAAGGGTATGTTTTGAGTTAAACAGATTACTTGTATTCAATCACTATTCATTATCTATTTTCACTTTATATCTTGGCTGTTTAAAAGCACCTAAGAACGTATTCCTAACCTCAGTGTTAGATGCAGTAATTACATTTTCTGGTTGGAAAGTTAAGTTCTTGAAGAGGCCTTACAATAGGCTCAAGTGAACTAAAAATAAACTCCAGGCAGTTCATATTAACTGGGTAATAACAGGCAAAAGCAAAAAGCAGTATCCAGCTATGATGAAAACAGGAAGTTCATTACACAAGCTGCCCTTTCCAGATAGGTATGAATTCTTAAAGGCTTAACTAAAATAATAATCCCTCAAAGTTTTTAATAAAAGCAGAGAGTTGCCTATTGTTCATAGCTCAGTGGAGACGAAAAACATTCACCCAGTACATTGTGAAAGATCTGCTGTGTTCTGGGAAACAACACTATTGCCATTTAGTTATTGGTCACCCTGATTTCAATTTTAAGTCACTGTGGATTTGGTCCTGCAAAGGGCTGAGCATCTGAGCCCTGCCCAGCAAAGCTGCACCGTGCTGTGGAGCCAGAGAGCATGGGGAGATCAAAATGCAGAAGTTGCCCCTGGTTGGCTGAGGTTGGAAGCGAGTGCTGAGCTCTTGTCATTGATGCTGAAGCTGTCTGTGCTTCAGTATCTCCCAGGAAACCAGAATGCCCCTCTGAGGCAGTAGTGTCCTCTCCACCTTCTGTTGGCAAGCAGTGTTGGAAACAGGGTCCTTTTCCCAGAAGTGATGGGCGAAGCGCTAGCTAGATCTAGACCTTTGGAGAGGCTTTGCTAGAGACATGCTACTCATTTTATTTCTATGGTAAGATGCAGGTAAAAGAAATAGCCCCACTGCTGCCACCCAAGGTATCTGAAGAAGATCTTCACTTTCTCAGCCCCATTTTCTGCCTCTGGGGTGTTGAGGAGCTGTTGTGTGCACAAAAAAAATACATGGTGTACACAGCTTGCCATTGTGTGCATCAAACCCTGATAATGAGTACACAAGTACTCATGGGCTTGAGTTGTGCCAGGGGAGCTTTAGATTGGATGCTTGGAAGAATTTCTTTACTGGAAGGGTGGTGAGGCATTGGAACACGCTGCCAAGGGAGGTGGTGGAGTCATCATCCCTGGAGATGTTAAAAAAGTGTGTAGATGTGGCACTTGGGTACATGGTTTAATGGTTATGGTAGTGTTGGGTGACGGTTGATGTTCTTAGAGGTCTTTTCCAACCTTAATGATTATGATTCTAAGTGAGATGTTTTGGGTGAAGGACCATCTTATTTCCATTTGGGTGTGTTTTAACACTTCCTGTGATGTGTTAGTGGGACAAGCACTAGTTAGCATCTTAAGCATGGCCTGTTTCAGAATTGCCACTTGGGTCAAGATCCAGCTAGACAGCAGTGATAGGTGGTGTTGCCTGCCCAAGAAGGAGGATGCCTCAGCCTTGCTATGGCCTCTCTTCTGTCCTGTAGTTCTGGCTCATCCCTGCTACCCTTTTACCACCATTGTCTGTTCCACTGGGATCCTTCTACATGGAAGCTTTTTGCCCACCATTCAGGAGACCACCCCTCCATGGTGTGGCTCTGCCTCCAAGGCCTGTAAGAAGTGTATGGTAAATAGAATCACAGAATGGCTTGGGTTGGAAGGGACCTTAAAGATCATCTAATTCCAACACCCCTGCTTTAGGGGGGACATGTCCCACTAGACCAGGTTGCACAAGGCCCCATCCAACCTGGTCTTGAATGCTTCCAGTGATGGAGCATTCACAACTTCCCTGGGCAACTTGTTCTAATGACTCAGCACCCTTATAGTGAACAAATTCTTTCTTACAACTAATCTAGATCTACCCTCTTCCAGGTTGAAGCCATTACCCCTTGTCCTATTAGTACAAGCACTTGCAAAAAGTCCCTCCCTGGCTTTTTTGTAGGTCCCCTTCAGATACTGGAAGGCTGCAAGAAGGTGTCCCCAGAGCCTTCTCTTTGCCAGGTTGAACAACCCCAACTCTCTCAGCCTGTCCTTATAGCAGAGGTGCTCCAGCCCTCTGATCATCTTTGTGGCCCTCCTCTGGACCTGCTTCAACAGGTCCATGTGTTTCTTGTGTTGGGGCTTCCAGAGCTGGACACAGTAGTCCCCGTGGGGTCTTACGAGAGCAGAGTAGAGGGACTGAATCACCTCCCTTAACCTGCTGGTCGTGCTTCTTTTGATGCATCCTAGAATAAGCCTTGGCTTTCTGGGCTTCACTCACACCTTGTTGGCTCACATCGAGTATTTTGTCAACCAGCACACACAGGTCTTTCTCCTCAGGACTATTTTCAATCCATACTCCACCCAGCCTGTATTTGTGCTTGGGATTGCCCCAACCCAGGTCCAGGATCATGCACTTGGCCTTGTTAAACTATATGAGGTTGGCACGGGCCACTTCTTGAGTCTGTCAGGGTCCCTCTGGAAGGCATCCCTTCCCTCCTGCATGTTGACCGCACCACACAGCTTGGTGTCACCCACAAACTTGCCAAGGGTGCACTCAATTCCACTGCCCATGTCATTGACAAAGATGTTAAACAGCACCAGTCCCCACACTGGTCCCTGAGGAACACCACTTGTCACTGGTCTCCATTTGGATGTCAATCTGTTGACTGCAACTCTTTGAGTGTGGCCATCCAGCCAATTCCTTATCCACTGAGTGGTCCATCTGTCAAATCCACGATACATGAAACATGTTACTACAGAACCATCTCTTGCTCCAGTATGGGGTCTTCTGTGGGCTGCAGGTGGATATCTGCTCCACCATTCATCTCCATGGACTCAGGGGGACAACCTGCCTCACTGCAGTCTTCACCATGGGCTGCAGGGGAATCTCTGCCCTGATGCCTGGAGGACCTCCTCCCCCTCCTTCTTCACTGCAGAATTGTTTCTCTCACATATTCTCACTCCTCTCTCCATCTGCAATAGCTTTTGCACAGCAACTTTTTCTTAGATATGTTAACACAGAGTTGCTACTACCATCACTGCTGATGGATTTGGCCTTGGAGAGTGGCAGGACTGTCTTGGAGCTGGCTGGCATTAGCTCTATTTGATATAGGGGAAGCTTCTAGCAGCTTCTCACAGAAGCCATTCCTGTAGCTTGCCTGCTACCAAAACCTTGTCACTCAAACTCAAAACACTGCTGCTGTTGCTGTGCTAAGACTAGCTTGGGTTGCTGTGGCTGCTACAAACATGTGGTAAGATGTAGTTTTGTCACACTTGAAGTCTAAAAGGGAAAGCCTCCAAGTGAGGGGAAGGAGAAGATGATGACTTCTGTGCAAAATTATCACAGTGACCCATTGATCTGACATGTTTTTAGTGTGTAGCACTTTGTTCACATTAAAAAAAGTTTTGTGTTAACATTTTGTCATTGAAAATTTCATTATAGTGATGTGGAAAAGAGGATTGTTTGGTTTTGCTATGGGAAAGAAAAAAAGAGGAAAACTAGGAAAATGTGAAGGGATGAGAAAGTTTGGGTTCCATTGAGGACAGTGTGAACCCATGGACAGTGAAGCTGAATGACTGATGTGTCACAGAGATGAAGGGGGAGATGAAGGTGACAGGAAATCAGCAGTGACACAGTTCAGTGGCAGATCTGAACCTCTGGCTGGAAGGGTTCTGGATGGGACCATCTCTCTGTTCCCATCTGTAAGGCAGGGAGGCCACTGGGTTTCTTGTGCCACCATT
>NW_008622269.1:77789-78535 GCF_000691845.1 Merops nubicus | reverse complement strand
GGTGTTTTCTCCCCCTATTTATTTTTTTTTTTTTTTTTTTTTTGGCCTTCTGTGCATGTAGTCAATTAAGTAATTTTTTTTCAAACAGTTAATTCTTAAGCATCCTTTTTATTTCATTAGATTGCTAAAACCTGTGTAGCAATGCTTGATTTATTTTTTGAGGCTTTTTTTTTTTTTAATTTTTATACCATTCAGATTACGCTGGGTGCTATTTAAGTCAGAGTATGTGGGGACATAACTGCTCAAAGTTTCTATGAAGGAGATTTTTTAAGTCCTGAGGAAGCTGGGATGTGATTGGCGAAGGAACTTTACTCGGTCTCTTTACCTTCTTTTTGCCTTCTTGTGAAGGACTCCCTTTTCAACTTGTGGTTGGATTTTGAAAGCTTGGAGAGTTCTCCACTCCACCATCTGCCTTCAAAAAAACATAATTAAGCTTCAAAGACTTTAGGCCTGACACTGGCATGGCACATTCTCAGTGGTTTTGACAGATAAAGTTGGAGAAATGCCAAATAAGAGAATGGTGGGTGAGGTCCTGCCTCTAAAGAGCTGTCTCATTGTCTCCTGCTGACAGAACATGGAGGAGGGAGAAGCAAGGAGGCCTTTCTGACTGCAGATGCTTCCACTTTGTGGAGTGCCTGTGTGATACACTGATGTAGTGGATTGTGGTAGAAGGGACAAAAAAACCCTTTCAGCTGCTGCTGGGAAGGAATGGGCAGCAACAGAAAGTTACGTGCCTAAAAAAAGGC
>NW_008622269.1:479-77758 GCF_000691845.1 Merops nubicus | reverse complement strand
GGGAAAGAGCACATCTGGAAGGAGAAGAGCTAGAAATAAAGTTGTAACTGCAAATGACAGCGATAATTAGAATTTTAACATGCTAGGGTAGAGGTGGGGGCATACTTGTTATTTTCCTAGGTAATTTTTGGAAGGACTGAAAACAATTATTTACTTTATACAGTTTTCCATATACTTTATATATAGACCCCTTGATATACTTCAGCAAAATAATAATTAAAAAAAATCTTAAAACAATGCAATCTGAAAAGTCAAGAAGAGAATGAAAATTTTTAATAAAATTATGATTTCCTGAAAAATATGAACTTGGTTGGGAATCTTTTTTCTAAAATTGCTGATCAAAAGCTTAAAACCTCCTCATTATATTCCTGAGTTTTACTACTGCAGTGCGGGATCATTCCCAAATTAATGTAGATGCTACTGTTTACCTAATCTACTATTATGCCAATTGATTCAATTTCAGAGACCAGTTAAAGTTTTCTGTACTATTGAACTTCAATGTTCATAATTTAATTTTTCCTTGGTATTTGTGTAATACTGTCTTCTATCTCTCTAAATGATTCTGCTAATGAGCCAGTGTAGAGTTTGCACATTTTAAATATTTTTGTAGATGTAATTGTAACTTCACTGTCATTTAGCCAGCACTATGCATGTATTTCTATTTTCATATTTTCTTTTAGTTTAGGCTTGCCTAATTGTTTTCATAGATTTTCTTTGAACTGAATCCAATTTGTCTACTGTCTTCTGGTAATTAGGTGGTGATAGCAGAAAAACGTTTGGACAAATTCCACCTGTTATGTGAAGAATCATCTTTTATTTCTTTGAGGCTGTTTCCTACTAACTTTCATTAATGGCTCCCACTTCTTGTGTCTGAAAAAAACAATGAGTACTTGATTTCTAGTCACCTTCTCACACATACTGTGGTGATTTTGCATTCTGTTCTTTCGATATCCAAAATTACTTGCCCTGTTTCTTTTTTTTATGGGAAAGGAGTTGGATTTGTTTTGTTAGTGGTTTCTAGAGCAGAATGGTTTTCTTTCTTTGACAGTAGAACTGTCTCCTTTTTGTCCCTCTAAATTTCTGCTAGTTATTTAGTTCTAAATTCTTTACCTAGTAACTTTGGCAGTTTTTAATGCTTGCTCCTCATTTATGAATATGCACATGGCTAATCTGTTAAATAGTACTGGTGTGGCAAAGTGAAGATCTCAAAGGAAAAACAGGGTTACAGTTGCCTGGGCAATATTAATTTTAAGCCCTCCTTCACTTGTATGATTTATCTTTAATTTATGATTATACTCTATTTTCTTTTCTTTTACATAGGATTCTGCCATCAGATGACAAAAATCTTCCATATCTCTTCCTTATCCTTTAGCTGTAGCATCGTTATTTTACAGGCAAGGAAAATATGTGAGAAAGAACTTTTAATGAGAGGACACAACAGATTTTGCTGAGAAGTAGGGTAATATCTGGTAGTGTGGAGACTCCCAGCACTGTGCCAGCCTTCAGAGCTGGGCATGAGCACGCCTGGGAAGGCACACTTCGCAGTGGCTTGTTACAGAACTGAGTAGTCAGACCACACCCCTGGGAGTTAGCACCTCAAGCAAGACATACCATAAATGAGGACTGAAAACATTTCTCTCAGGGTCAGGGAGGGAAGTCTGGAGATTTTTGTGAAAACTGTGGGAGAGTCAGGTATGGGAGTGAGTACACCTGATTGGATTTCTGCTTCCTAAACTGTACATCTGCTCTCACCTTGAAGTTCCCTTACCAGCCTGCTGTAGTGCTTGAAGCCATGTAGCAAATGAGACAGGGACAGAATCAGGAATGTTCATTGCCCTGGCCTGTGTGTAGGTACAGTTCTTTCTGTGAGAGGAGACAGGCAAGGGGGATATCAGAAAAATCAGGATGTGAATGTATAATTTAATAATTCTCCTTGTGCATGTCGGACATCACTCTTGCTTGGGCAGTCTTAAGTCTAGAATTCCCAATCTTTGAGTGCTAGATCCTAAAAATTATTCTTCAAATGTTAATTTAGGGAAGGGAGGAAGGGAAGAAAATTAATCATTAGAAGACAGAAGTTGTTCTTTCTTTTATGTGTAATTCTAACACCCTTGGTTTGTTGAATTGGTTTCTGCAAATTCATTTAATGAATTGAAGGTTAATTCCTTCAGTATCTACCTCGTACTTTTTGTTGGCCAAGCAGTAAAAGATAATGTGTACCTGTAACACACTGAAACTCTGTGCTATGTACTGTACAAACCCAGTAATTTTGATTGTGTTGATTTTAGGGGACATCCTGAGGTTGCTTACAAAACCAATGCTGGTCTCTGTTGGCAATGAGCCTGCAAGGGTGTCTTGAGGTGAGGCCAGCTGGTGTCATGCATGATGTGCAGATCTCTCTGATACCACGAGTGTGTATAGCTCATTGGACTGGCAGCGTGTACCTGCCTCCTGTATGTTCTTTCTTTCTTAATATACTTAAGCAATGCTATGCTTTCAATCTGCTTAATACATTTTTGCCACTTAAAAGAAAAAGTCTTTCCTCTTCTTCTCAAGGGGAACATTTATTGTGAGTAGGACCACAGTAGCAGAATGTACAAATTTGTAAATAAAGCCTGGTTTGGTTCTGGTTACAGAGTGATTCCCTGAGGTGACAGGGATTTCCCTCATCTCACAGTGGATTATTGTATAATAGCCCATGGTTTATCAAATATGAGAGAAGAACCTTAAAGCTTTGCTTTAAGATCATAAGCTTTTCTCTCAATGAAATATTATAAAGGCCCTGGGCAGAGTAACAAAAATTAAGAGGTGATTTGAACACGTGTGGAAATCAGATGTTGAGGACTGGGCTATCACAGAGTAGTTGGACAAAGAAACAGAACCTCTAACTACTTATAGACTATTATAAGTGTTCTCTATTATGAGTTGGAGTGAGATAATTTAAAGAAGTATCTGATAAAGATTATCCCTTCCAAGTCATAGCCATAGAAGGATGCCAGGAAAACTGAGGAAGCTGTATTCAATGAGGTTTGTAAAAACAAAAAAACCAAAAAGACCGTTTCTCTATTTTGTGAACTTTTCATTACAAGTATTTGTGAACACTGGGGATTTCTGCAAATTGTTTTTAGCAAGGTAGATTTTGGCCATATTAAATAGTTTCATTACTACATTTACTTAGTTTTTCATTGTGCATGGTTCTGCTCTGAAAAAATTCTTGATTTTTTTGGCATCCAGTAATATTTTTGCTATGATCCTGTAACTAAATGATACAAGCCACAAAATTATTTTAATTTTGTCATAATTGCACTTGGAATACTTGCTATTCATTTTGGTTTTGCCACTCACAGCATTGAAACTTAACCCAAATAACCAATAATGTCTTTGCAATAATGTCAAGCAATTTTTGCCAATTATTTTACCATATGATTCCGGGAGGTGTTTGACACAGACCTGATTGCATCTGGGAGTTGTGAGTTTATGAAATCAAGAGTGGAACTGTAAACTAAACAGCTAGTCATCTCTGCAGAAACATAGCTATTATACTTTCAGTAGTATGTGTTTTTAACTGGGAATCAATACATAATAGGTAAGAGGTGAATAGTAGGTCAAATAATTCCTACCAAAGAGGCTAAGAGGGTGGCTAGGCATGAATTTATGGTTTGAGCTTTACATTTCAGCTTCATCTGTTTCATGCTAGTGTACATAGCTGGGTTTTACAGCATCCTTGAAATCATTTAGCCTGCTGTAGAATTATAATTTAAAAAATGGCTAATTGGGTACATTTCACTTTATTTGAGGCCACTGATATACTGGGTGTGCAAACAGTGACTGCAAAGGGAGAGAATTACATACAGTCTTGAGTTTCATATAACCAGGAATTTTTAAAATAAATTTTTGGCCTTTGTCTTGCTAAATGATAAAAAGAGAGATTACTCCAAAACATAGGCATCCAGGAACAGGCAATTTGGAGATAGGAAAGTGATACTGGTGGAGAAGAGATTATACCAAATGTCTTTGTTTCTTGCAAACTTAAGTAAACTTAAAGTTCCCTGAATGATGAATGACTGACATATATTACTTAGAATTCACTGTCTCATTGCCTTCTTTTGCTTAGTCCTTCACTTCTTCTTTTTCATTTCAAAAAATGGTGAAAAACCTGGCAATTATTAACTGACATTTGGAAATATTTAGACAAGAGTGCCTGGTTTCCATAGTCTAGTAATGGTACTCAGAAAGATGACTCTTGTACCAAAAGATGGAGAAATGTTACTGTTCTTGCTGAATAATGGAGTTTTACAAGAAAAAATAAAAGACTCAGCAGTTGGCAGAGAAATTCTTGTATCTGCCAAGAGGACTGAGATTTCATAAGCTTTCTGAATATTTTAAATGTTTTTTTAATAGGTAACAAGAAATTTTGGAATCACTCCATGGTGAAAAATGATACTTACTTTTATAACATTGAAATCTCAGGTAGTAGTTCTAGTTGAATTGACTACTAAAGAGTTATTTTAACTTGAATTCAAGATTTTTGAAAGACTTATGCTGTGGCATTGTCTGTCCATCTGCCTCTTCTACACTAATATCTCTTGAATTCCTGGATCAAATTCAAACAGATCCGAGTTATGTGTAGGACTTGTAGTTTATATTCCTTCAAGTCACATGAAAAATTAGGGGCTGTATGGAAGAGAGAGACTGAAATTAGGATACTGCTGAGGAAAGGGTAAGCAGAAAGCAAACACTGTATGTTTTACCAGGCAGCAGTCGGCCAAGTCTAACTTTGGACTATCCACATTGCATGTGCTCTCCTGCCTGATTGGGGTGGCATGATGTGAAATGGTGATGTCAAGTAGGTTTATGGGATGAAGAGAATTATCTTTCATTACTTCTACTACTCACAGAAGAGCTCATTTGGCTGGAATTGCTATAGCTACCTTAGTTCAAAAAGAAAAGATTCTGAAAACCAATATCATATGCTTTATTAAACTCAAGTCTTAAGTAAGGCTATATATAATCATTTTAATTTCTGAGGCTTCACAAGTAGTCCTACTTAAATATATAAAGAAGATTTATCATAAGATGCTAGTGCCATTTTTCTTGATTATCACTGCTGAGGCTTCAAAGTACTCATTCAAAGTGCTTAAAAGCCAAATGTGTGGGTTTTTTCTCACCACAGCATCCAGTAAACTAATAAAAGGCAGATTATACTGATTTACTGTGAAGCACGAGGGATAACTAAAATATAAGCTTTTTTTACATGTCTACCCCATAGGATTGTGAATTATTTTGGGACTACAGGAAAGTAGATAATTTTGTATTACAAGTAGAGAACATTCATGTTTTTAAAAATAAAATTTTGCTTCAGTAAGACAAAGGGCATGTCAGAAAGGAAGCTCTACCTTCAAACTTAAAGCCACAGGGACTCGCACTCCTTTGGCATTTCTTCTAGAGGAACTGTCTAAAGACTGGTGAAGTGCTGTCCTGCTGGGGTTAAACCCCCAGCCCTGGATGATGTCCACAACCAGGCAAGAAAGACCCTCCTGACTGGTTTTCACCCAGGGCCTGGCCAGCCTTGGGTGGGAACTGATTAGGAGACCACCACCAAGTGCCCCTGCCTTCAGCATTAACTTGGAGGTGGGGCAAGAAGCCACCTCTATAAGAGCTGACTCTGCTTGTAGGGGAATTGTGAGGTCTGCTTGTGTGATGTGTGTGCTGTGTGGAGGTTTTGATTATTAGAAGGGCTCCATGACTCTCCTTGGCATGTGGAGATAGGCTTGACAAGGACAACAGGGCCAGAGCATGAAGCTGTCTCTGAGTCTCTACTGTATAACTGTGCTCATGGCCTGGTTGCTGCTATTGCCCACGGCTTGGCTCCTTGCCCAGCTTGCTCCCTTCTTCACATCCCCTGTGGTTGGTGAGTGCATTGACTTGTTCCTCCCTCTGGCTGTCTGGCACTTTGGGTCTCTGGTGTATTATGTGGGAGTGGAGGGAGGGGTTTGGCTGCTGGTCTGCCTGTTAATGATAACGTCCTTCTATGCTGGGGAGCTGGTCAGTGGTCAGCAGAAGGGCTGCATAGCCTTTGACAGGTGACCACAAGGATGCTGCACAGCAGAGTCTTTTGCTATCTGAACATAATGCTGTCCTGCAGGCAATCTACAGCTGCCTACTGTGGTTGTGCCTAGTGTACCAGCAGGCTGCCTTAAGCTACTTAAAGCCCCTGGGCGTTCTTGGATGCATGTCGGGTGTCCTCCTTGAAGTTCCCTCTGTAGGAATAGAGTCCTTGAGGCAGCCTTCAAAAGTCAGTCTAAACCTGTTCTTTGGTTTGCCAGCATACTTTAGGTCACTACTGAAGCTGTGAATTTTACTGTTTGAGAAGGTTTTAGTGGCAAATAATTTTCCTTTAGGTGAGAACCTTGTAGGTAGCACATGGAGGGCTCTGAAAGAAAGAGCAGAGCCGTTTTTTTCTGATGTAGCCTGACAGAGTCAAGGTGATGGGTGCTGGGTGTGGCAGAAAGTGTTGGGCTGATGCACTTAGAACACACTGAAGCAATTCAGACATCAGTTAAAAATGCCAAAGCTGTCTTACAATAGCTGAACCCGGAAGCTAAGCTTCTAAGAACAGATCATGAATATGTATTTAAAAATGATAATTTTCCTGGCATCTCTATTTGCAGCTAAAAACTGTTGAGATTATCTTGGAGTCAAAACACTAGTACAGGAAACAGCCTTCAAGATTTTTATTCTCAGCTTCACAAGCTTTTGTCCTCATAAGGGTTTAGTTCCATCTTGGCAAAGCACTGGAACCAGCTGGGCTACAGGACTAGTTTTGCCTGTAAATTTTGCCTAGAAAATTTAACAGTACTGGCATAAAATCCTTATCTCCAGAGTACCAAACAAGAAGGCATAACAGAGATGATAGGTCACTGAACTGGCTAGTGACTTTGACAGCTACTTGCAGTGCCTAGCAGATTTATAGGTACTAGCAATGGACAAGTCATGGAGTAGAACAGCTATATATTGTAGATGTCTGCAGAAGACACGAGCAGAGCTGGGATATCCAGAAGAGCCTTGGGAAACTGCTTCTCCCTTTGCAACAACAGACCAACCATCTGCTGAAGTTATCAGAGAAGTACAATGTGGATGGCCATCCTCAGTGGAGAAGGGTAGTAGCAGTTGCTTCAGCGAGCACTTACAACTATGGGAAGGGTAATGGGTCAGGATGTTTGCTGGAATACCCTAAGAAGGGGAGGTACCTAATTGATGGTGTTTTGATTCCTGTAAATCAGGTCTCCCAAACTTGGCTTTGATTATTTGTCATCTCCAAAGCCACTGAAGTTCTGTTTGTTATAAACCTTTTGAATGCTATCCAGAGGGACCTGGACAAGCTTGAGAAGTGGGCCCATGTGAACCTCATGAGGTTCAAAAATGCCAAGTGCAAGATCCTGCATCTGAATTGGGGCAACCCTTGGTATCAATACAGGCTGTGAGATGATGGGATTGAGACCAGCCCTGTGAATAAGGACTTAGGGGTTCTGGTGGATGAACTGGGCACCAGCCAGTAATGTGTGCTCGCAGCCCAGAAGGCCAATCGTGTCCTGGGCTGCATTAAAAGAAGCTTGGCCAGCAGGTCGAGGGAGGCGATTCTTCCCCTGTACTCTGCTCTCGTGAGACCTCACCTGGAGTATAGCGTCCATTTCTGGAGCCTCCAACACAACAAGGACATAGACCTGTTGGTCTATGTTAGCCCAGAGGAGGGCCACAAAGATGATCAGAAGGCTGGAACATTCCTCCTAGGAAGAAAGGGTGAGAGAGTTGGAGTTGTTCAGCTTGGAAAAGAGGAGGCTCTGTGGAACCCTTATGGTGGCTTTCTAGTTCCTGAAGGGGGCCTGCAGGAAAGCTGGGGAGGGACTCTTTACACGGCCTTACAGTGGTATTTTAAGGGGTAATGGCTTCAACCTTGGGAGAGGGTAGATTTAGATTAGTTGTAAGGAAGAAGTTCTTCACTGTGCATGTGGTGAGTCACTGGAACAGGTTTTCCAGGGAAGCTGTGGAGGCTTCATCACTGGAAGCGTTCAAGACCAGGTTGGACGGGGCCTCGCGCAACCTGGTCTAGTGAGAGGTGTCCCTGCCTATGGCAGCAGGGTTGGACTAGATGATCAATAGGGTCCCTTCCAATCCAGATCATTCTATGATTCTATGAAATATCTAAAGGGTGGTTGTCAAGAGGATGGGACCAATCTCTTATCAGTGGTTTCTAGTAATAGGACAAGGGACAGTGGACACAAACTGGAACACAGGAAGTTCCACCTAAATGTAAGGAAAAGTTTATTTACTGTGAAGGCAAAGGAGCACTGGAACAGGCTGCCCAGAGAGGTTGCAGTCTCCTCCTCTGGAGATTTTCAAAACCCACCTGGACGACGTGATCCCGTGCAACCTGCTCTAGGTGAACCTGCTTTGGCAGGGAAGTTGGACTAGATGATCTCCAGAGGTCCCTTCCAACCACTACGATTCTGTGATAGTCTGATTTTGTGAAGATTACAGCATAATATCATTTCCTAGGCTTTTGGGTGGAGGCTCGAGATGGTATTTAAGAATTTTACTAGAAAGGTATAGAAACTGAACAAATACTTTAACTAAAGCCAATCAGTATGAGACAGAGGTGTTACCTAGTGACTGAAATTGTAGGAAATATTCCACTTCATAGTATTCTGATTTCAGTAGCACAGCTGCACCACGTTGCACCCTTAAATTCTTTCTTGCTTCCTAGCAAGCATTAGAAAGCACCTGTTCTCTCAGTTACACAAGAGCTTTGGAAATAATTCTGGGCTATCAACATACCAGCAATGAAACATTAATTTAGAAAAGTCATCAGCAACTGAAAATAATGCAGAATTTTCAAACCAGACAGATATTCTTATTATGTAAGGATAATTAGGATTATATATTTGGATTGCTGCAATGGCTTAAAACCATAGCCTTCAAAATACTTCACTGTATAGTACCATTTTGAATACCTCTGAGATATTCCTTTTGCCATTTCTGTTATGGACCTCTTATATCTGAATAGCCTTGGAAAAATAAAAAAAACCTCCTCTACTCTTAATGGAAGGAAGGTGTGAATGTTGAAGACATCGCGCAGTCCAGCCTCTTTTTCCAAAGAAGACATTGCATAGGTAAGTTAAGCAATTGCTGATGCAGTATCTGTGGCAGAATTTGGAATGAGACTCAAGTACGAGTCCTGGCTCTCACTGTTATTGCTAGGCATTATATATAGTGCATTTAAAGATCTAGTGTATGGTATTACTTATGAAATGTAATGGATAAAAGTTTGGTGCTTAAACTTGACTGGCATAAACAAAAGACTATAGGTGGTCTCACCTTAACTGGCATTCTTGTATAGGTTCCATCATAAGGACTCTTTCCAAAATGCTATTTGGCTGTAACAAACAGCTCCTTGGGTCCAAATCTGTGCTGGATGACTGTCTCCAGTTAAAATGATTACTTCTTTTAAGTTGAGCTACTATGAACCTAAGCCATCTACATGAATGTTGTTCCATCTATTAAAATACAGCTGCATAATGCTTTCACTGGGTAAACTCTAGAGCATTTATTTCAATTTAGGTGATATTTGAGATATGGTGGAAACAGAGCTGGTAACATATACCTTTCTTGGTCTCTATAGGGGCCTCATAGTATGGGCTAGGTACAGAATCCAACTGCATCTTAGTGTACATATGCAAATAAGGGGATAAACTTATCATCTAGCTTATCTGAAGATGTTACATACTTGATCTCTAATGCCCTGGTGGTTTGGAAGACCCTGATGAGTTTTCTGGTGCAGATCTGCAGAACTGTATGGAAACAAAATGTTTATGAACTAACCAGTGCTGTATGGCAGATGTTGTGGTCTGCCATCAGTACCTTCTGCTTCAATGCTTCTCCCTTGCTGTGTGACCTCATAGCACCGCTGACTCCTCAGCATGTGACAAGACCCACGTGGATGGTCCACAAGATTCCGGGAGTGCTTTGGTGCTCCAGAGAGATTTGGGAACATTGATTTACCCCATAGATAGAGGAGGATTATAAAAATTTTTACAGTTTTTCTCTTCTGTTAGTTACTGATGATGTTTGTGAAAGAACAGGATTACTGTCTTTACTGTGGGATCAGATGGTTCTGCAACTGGAGACAAGGCTAAAGGGAGGATGAAACAACACATTTTATGTTTCCTGCTAGCAATGTATTAATTTTTATTCTCAATACGTTTTCCAAATTTATAAAGAAAGCTTTTATTGGATCTGTGGTAAAACTCCACAACTTTATTCCCTTGCTTGTAAAATTAAGATTGCACCTCTGCTCAGAAGAATGCAAAACTTTAAAGACTTAGTTGTATCTCATTATATTGTCTTCTGGCTTTTTTTGATACTTCCTTTCCCCCAGTGATGTTGAGAAACTTATGATAAACTTAGGAAAACAATAAATGTCGGGTGTTATATTTAAAGGACTGGACATGATCTTTGAAGGAATAGACATTTTATCCATGTTATATAGTATCATGCTTTCTTATTTCTAATCAATGTGTTTGTATTGCCTTATCCTGTCATTGGGGTGAACAATATCATGTCAGCCATTGAAAATCTAAATATATTCACCTGTAGGCATTTGGAAATCTTCAGAACCAAGTGATATATGCAACGGTACTGGTAACAAATAAGGCAAATAGCCTGGAACTAGGGACTACTGAAACTTGCTCTGAAACTACCTGGCTGGCAGAAGCAGGAGAAGAGAGTTTTCAAACAGTCACAGAATAGTTGATGTTGAAAGGAGTCTCTGGGGATCGTCTGGTTCAACCACCCTGCTCAAAGCAGGTCATCTAGAGCAGGTTGCACAGAACTGTTTCAAAACTAGGTTTTGAATATTTCCAAGGATCAAGACTCCCCAGCTGGCCTGGGCAACCTGTTCCAGTGTTCTGTCACTCTTCAAGTAAAAAAGCTTTTTCTTGGGTTTAAACTGAACTTCCAAAATCTCAGTACATGCCCATTTCCTCTTGTCCTTTCAACTGGGCTTCACTGATTATGCTTTGGCTCTGTGTTCTTTACTGCCTCCTATTAAGTACTTATTCCTGGCTTTCTTATTCCCTAACACAACAAAGTATGCTGTACATAAATAATTAGTTTTTGAAAAATGTACAATCATATTTATAGTCACTTTTCTCTGATTGCCAAAAGAGCTCTAGAGTTATGGGAGATATTTCTTTTTATCAGCCTTGAATATTTGGAACTACTGAAGCATATCTCCACAAAAATATTATCTCTGCTGTTAACTTCAGATAGCTGTGTTATCTCAACTGTGCAGTTGAAGGGAACTTGAAAAGTTTCCTCACTATTGGTTAGTTTTCTGTGTTAGGTGAAGATTACCTAATTGCAATTTCTAATTTGTTTAAGAATGATAAAGATGGGAGTGATGCTCTCAATGACTAAATAAGTACTTAAAAAGTTTCATTCTGACACACTCAGAAGTTGTAACAACCTGCTGTTCTGAATGTTGGAGTTAATGATATAATGGTTTCTGTGAAAGGTAAGCTAGGAAACAAAGTGACAACTGATTCATGTGTCACAGTCTAATTCGTAAAACCACTTCACCTCCAAGCAGAAAAAACATCAAGCATTTCATTCACTTTTCAAATATCTGAATTTGTATGAAAGCCACAACAAACAAAACTAAATTTAGACTGAGCCAGTTCTTTCTTTGGAAAAAGGGTTGGCCTTTTGGGAAATCACAGATGTTTGTGACAGGCTGAACTTCCAAGTGTGAAAGTGGAACCTTTGCCTGAGGAGTTTTGTGGAGAGTGAGGGTGTCAGTAGTACACCTGCCGTGTGAGCCTCGTGTGAAGAAGTCGTCCATGGCTCTATCCTTAACCTCTCATTCTAATTCTCTCAAATCGTTCACTTTAATATGTACTCTACTAACTCAAGTGCACGCTCTGAAGAATATTTTTCTTTATAAAACAGATGGTATGGAAATTTGTTAAATATTGGTTCTGTTAAACCCAAGCTACAGGTTAATGTTAATTGCGGTTGAACAAGACAAAAGACGTACAAATCCATTTTAAAAAGACACCTTAAGAACTGGAATGTTTAAAATCATTATCAATTTTTATCTCAATAAATTGAATATCATAGTATAACAGGGCAACTGGAATGCTGAATGAGAGAAAATTGGATGAGAAATAGTGTTTTCCTTTTCTATTATGTTTTCACCCATGAAAGATGATGAGCCAACTTCTGAGGCAATTAAAAATTGCGTTGTCAAGAATATGGCATCCCATATGGATTTCTGGTAAATGTACTGCAGGTCTGCCCTTTAATCACAACAAAACATCCTTTTTAAGCTGCACATAATAAATAGGTGTCCATATTAAGTGACAGCAGTTTCAACTTGCACAGCTTTCAGCCCTGAAGCTTGTTATATTACATTTTTGCTCTTTATAGTGGTTCTACTCATAAACATATTGCATTTATTTGTTCAGGTCTTGTCTTCCTTGTATTGACAAGTAATAACATGCGGAGGCTTTGTTGAGGTGCCTGGGGAGAGCAACCAAATATATCTAGGTCCTTTGATAAACTCCATAGGTTATATTTTCTAATTTATTGTTCTTTGGTTTATTTTTGGGGTGTGTTTTTTTTCAAAATCAGCTTTTAGAGCTGTGGTACTCAAATCCGACTTCTTTATTCCAATTAAGGCCTAGTCAGTGTTGTCTAGACTGCAGTAATGATGTTGGTTGTATTCATGTAATAACCCTATTGATACACCCCAAAATAGCACTGGTCCTTTTTTCACATAGCTGATGCTGGCTGATAGGCCATTATTTGTACAATCATCCATTACATGTAGTCTGGTGTTTTTGCCATAAAGGGATATTGTACATTAAAGATAAAAATCATCTTGAAAGGAAAGAGTAGATTTTAGCCTGAAAGACCATTTTAAGCCCTACTTGGGGAAACTGTAATTCAAGCTCTACATATCTGGGCTCTGTTTTTCTAGGGAATTGTCTTCTGTTCTCCTAGTCCCTCATGGCAAAAGGGTGAAGGTGAGACATGAGTCCTAATGAATTGCGTACTGAGGACAAATTGATCTTCCTCTGAAAACTATGGTTTAATACATTTTCAATAAATGGGACATTAGCCTGAACCGTACTCTTATTTTTTGCTATTTTTACAAGAAGCCGTCTTAGCTGAAGCGCCAAACCCACCTGCTTCTGGGCACTAAGGACTATGTATCTCTGTTACGGGTTGGACCAGTGTGATGTAAGATTGTAAGTGCCCTGTCTGGTACATGAATGTCTCTGGAGGAAATTCCACAGGATCAGTGGCTATTTGGCATGGCAAACAATTTCTGCAGTAACCACTCTGCAGTGTCAGCTTAGCTCAACATGTTCATACTTATTTTCTTCAATATGGATATCTCCATTCCACTCTTTATCTTAACATTAATCCTAGCCAAAGGACAGAAAAATATAATTTCACAAGTCTGTCATGGGGTCAAGGTATGTATTTTGAGCTTGGGTCCTATTTTGTATAGGCTCCTGTATCCATGGTTTAGTTGGAAGCTGTGTCAGAATGGTGTATGCTAGCCGCTTTCTTCCTTTATGTATGTGGAGATACTTGCTTTACCTCTTTACCAGAAGATTTCTGGTATCTCTGGGGGTGTCATGGTATTGTTGAAACAGTACGATTTGTTTTCTCCCCTTTCTTGAGACCATGCATGTTTCTTGTAGATAAGCCCTACATGAACATTCACAAATTTTTTGTCAAATATTAGCAGCAGTGACGGGAAATCTTAGGTACTGGGAATGCTTTATCTGTCTTGGGAAGAAGCTCCAAAGATTTGAGGGGAGAAATATGAGGGGGGAAAAGCCATTCTGAAGTATATAACCAAATTAAGAAAGAAATAATAAAGAATAGAGATACGAGAACAAAAACTCAAAGCTCATTTTTACATGAGATATTCTATAGTAACAAATCAGTGATAGTGTAATGACAAATTAATAATGCATATCTGTGTATTTAACTATATCAAATTGACTCATATAGATGTGTTCCTTCTACCTGTGCACATTCTGAATTTAGCCCAAAATGGTAAGACATCTATTGTGGCTAGTCCTGACTATGACAACTATGAGAGCTGCAGGCAAATGACTAGATCACTGACTAGGTCACGGCCAAAATTTGGGCTAACAGAAGATAAATTTCTGGGCATCAGATCAGATGAATCCTGAACATGATGCAATAAAGTAAGAAGCTGGCAAAAGCTGCAGCCAGTACCATCAGGAGTGGCAGAATGGCCTGGATTAGAGTATCAAGGTATTTATATAACAACACTGGGACTTGTAAGGAAAAGTGTGCAGGGACGATTGGTGTTTATCTGGGAGATAAGGGTGGTGAAACAGAAGAGAGTGGAAGGAGAGGGGGGAAAGTAAGAGGTAGCAAGTTGTGATTAGTGCTGCCTGGGGATACCTGTTGGGCAGTCTTGTGCTTTATCGCTGTGGATTAAACTAGGACAATAAACTAAACTTCTAGTTCTGACCATAGCACGTGCCTCAACCTGCTTACCTAGTGAGGAGGACCAGGAGGAGCAGCATGCTTTCCTTAGCCAGCCAGGGACCCTCTGAGCCAGATCAGGCATCCTGGTATCACTGTGACAATGCCTGTCTTGGGCATTGGCATCCTCCTAGTGCTAGTGGAAACCTTGTGCAATCAAACGCACTAGAGGCTTTTTGAGTTGCTTCTTCATGGTGTTGGTAGAATGAACTTCAGAAACTATATGAAGTGATGCAAAGGACCTCAGATTGCTCTGATGATCCTCAGTTTTGCTAAATGTAGTTCCCCTAAAGATAAGAAGATTCATTAATGTAGCACCTCTGGAAAGTACCAGTTCATCAAAAGAGCTGTGGAAATACTTCTAGTGTATGATAGGGGTGAGACTTGTAGTATTATTTTATAGCTGTTGTTCACTTAACTATATAAGTGAAAAGAAAAATATGAGTAGAAGAATTGGCTTTGCATTGCTAGAATGAATCTGTTGTTTTTTTTTTAACCTAGTTTAGTCTTAAGAGGGATCTCAGAAGCCACAGCATGAATGGGTAGAGTAGACACAAATAAAACCTTTCATAATGTTCAACCTGGGCAAGTTTAGCAATCCCTGTTTTGTCTGGCCAACAAGCTGCAAGGTGCGGTTTGAGAGCCAGTGGTCTCAGCAAAGAACACTGCTGTGGTGGGGGGCAAGTAATAGAGAGGCGATCCTTCACTTTGGGAGACTCTAGATTAACCACCCACAGCTGTAAAAGGTTTCCTCTTGTGCACTGTTCTGATTTTTACTATGTGAATGGCTATGTCTTTTGGATGGAGAAGCCTGTGTAACAGTAGTCAGTGTCCATAAATATGCACTGATACCTCCAGATGACCTACACACCTGTCCAGATAGTACTTCTGATTAGCAAGGCCTTTTCTGTTTTAATCTCATGGCAAACTGTGTGCTGTGTAGCTACTAGATGGATGTTAACTTCACCTTTGAAAACCTACTTGCTAATAAGAAATTCTTCTCCTGTCTGGGAATAATGGTAAGGGGAGGCAGTGGTGCAGCTGGGTGGGACTCCTATTTGTCATGTGGCAACACACTGTCCTGGTAAGCCCAGCTAAGGTTGTGGGAAGAAAGCTGGAGATTAAAATGGCAGTGAGATAAAGTGAGGCAGAAACTGCCACTGGGGTCTCAAAGAGTTAATATAGCCAGAGATATATCTGCTGTGGTTTACTCAAAACTAGGCAGCATAACAGGATTTTAGAGTCTGAAATGGATCATTTGAAAATTAATGTTTCTGCTCTGTGGACAAAACAGAATGATTTTTTTTTTTTTTCCTCTTCAAATGGCCTAGTTTGTAGTTGCCAGACAGCTCTGTCTGCACTCACCAGTGGGCTGTACTCATCATACCGGTTGAGAGGTTCATAAGTGCTATTTGCAACCAGGTAATTATAACCTTGTTGGCCAACTGAAATGTTTCCAGGACTTGGAAGGTACCTCCAGATTACTTGCCCACACTCATATTGAATACACTAGCTGATACGCCTAGATGCATGGGAAATTTACAAATTTTTGCCAACCAAAATTAGACTATTTCTGGTAAAAAATTGTTAGAATTAAATTTTTATAAATGTTTAACATTACTTTTGATTTGTCTTCAATTTTAACAAAGTTCATCTTTCTGCTGCTCTGCAATATTTTAAAATCAATTATAGAGCCTCTCAAGATTTCATTAAGTTAAAAAAAAAGTCTGACAGTTGTGGAAAGGAATTCTCCCTCCTCCTGTCTTGTTCTGTCATTGTTGTGACAGACTGTAATGGCTCGTGGGATGGTGGGAGGTAACTCTGAGGAGCAGTGAACTCAGGAATGTTGTGCTTATCCTTTATAAGCTCTCAAATGACATCCTAGCAGACTGATAGAAGACTGCTTCTTTAGACCAAACATTTTCTCTTTTGGAGACCAGGGGATGCATAAGACTCCATAGTGATTTGTGCAGGAGCAAGTTTTGGGGGGGTAGTAGGGAGAGCTACAAGCTGGTTTACACAGTTCCCACCTAAGAGGAAACCATTGGTCAAGAGATGGGAAGCTGTGCCACAGAATATCTGGTGCTACAGGATTGGCCCTTGGGGGGCTACTTCTAGTGGATTTAACTGTGGAGGTCTAAAGGAATGGCTGGTCCCCACCTGTGTCATTTTCCAGGGGATATTGTCCCAGCTGCAAAGGTAGCAAAGCAGGATTCACATCGGTTCCTTGGCTCCCCCAGGTCACTATCCAGTATTTCAGCATAAGCCCCATGTTTGAAGCAATTTCTACAGTTGTGTGAGGTAGTGGGCTGAAAGGCAGACCTATGTCCTCTACCGCTGCCTGTACTACCAAGGTAGTAATCTCTGGCAGGAAGGTGCAGAGAAGAGGTGTGATACAGTGATATTTTCAACTCTGCTAAATAAATCTTCCAGAATTTGTCTGCCACTCATCTCACAGGAGGTAGAATCATGGGATGACCTGGCAGTGTGGGCTGGAGCTGGAGCCCATGTGTGCCTTGTCCTATGCCACTGGCACTCTTTAGAGTATGATTTTCTTAAGATGGATACAGGATGTTCTTACACGTCCCCACCCCAATGACCTGCATAATCTGAGAAATTTGTGCCTGAGTTTGGTTGATACTATGAAGTTAATTTTTAGCTTGGGCTATGCATGTTGTTGTATCATAGGTGCTTTTCTGCCCCTGTACATCCATTTTTGTAGGTGAGACTCTGTCACATCTCTTCAGATCAAGGGCATTAGTTAAATCCTAAATTTTAATGGCTAGTGATTGAAGAAGAAAACATTCAAATCAAGGATTGTCTGAAGCTCGGAACAAACCATTCTGCCTTGTCTTTGAGCAGAATGTATAGACTAAAGGAAAATTATTAGAGAGAAAAAAAAGTCCCATATAGATGGGGAAACACAGAAAGCCCTAAACAAGAAATAAGATTGGAGATGGGTAAGCTCCTCTAATGGGGAGGTTGAGTGAGAAAAAATAGGGAGGTTTGGGAGTATCTCATATTTCAGGAGAAGGATGTGATATGATTGGAAATAACCTGTATAGGTCCAAAGGATCTGAACTGTGCTCAAAGGAAGGCTCCAATAGGATGGTGAAAAGGAGGAAGACCTTATTTTTGGATAGATCCCTGTCTTCATTGTGGCATGAAGTAAGTAGTGTTGGAATCTTTATGAACTTTGTAAGTCTGACTTTTTTGTTTTGTTTACATAGGCATACGAAGTATTTGTAGAGAGCTAAATGGTATAATGGAAAGCCTGCACTTCCATGGGTATGTTCTAGAAGAGTAATGTATTTCAACCCTGAGGGACCAGCCTTAAATCCTGGACAAAAGTTAATTCCATCTTTTAGATGTCAAAGAGAGAATCTAGAAGCTGAAAACTGGAGACACCATGTGATTGAGTGTGCTGAACCTTCCCAGATCCTAGAGGTTTCAGGATGGAGGGGGTCACTGGCCAGGTTTCTGGCACTTCCCTATTTGTCTATGCACAGGTCTGTAGCAAGACATTTTGCTCTGTTCAGTGTCTTCCTTTGAAAATATAAGGTAGACCTGTTTCCACCAGCTCATAATTATCATATGTCAGTTGGCACTGGGTTTTTTAGCATGCTACAGCACCTGTTAAAATATGTTTGATGTTAGACACTTCATGTTTACTCCTTATATTTTTCTTTCTCACCTCTTACTTGTTGTGGCAAGGGCACAGAGCTGTTCCCATGCTATCTGCCTCATAAGCATCTTAGTAAGTCTGCGTTAGCAGACCTGTGATCAAGAAGTAAAGTCATGGCTAGAGAAATGAAATATGGATCAGGGAGGCTTAAAAGGCTACTGACAAAATGTCAAAGCATGGACAGATACTGCATGCATGCGTTCCTTATGATGTGTAATTCCATGTGGCCTTGCCAAGGTTTAGGATCAGGGCTGTCCACTAGACCTGTAACAGAAGCAATTAACCCCTCTCTCCTCCCAAATGGGAAGAGAAAGGGAATAAGGGTGAGAGACTTAAGGGTTAGAAAACTCAAGCAGCTTTAATGAAAATAATAATAAAATATATATAAACCACATATTGAACCCAAACCCCCTGATGACAATTACATCACTATCACCACTGATGCTGTGGAGCAGGCACTGGGGAAGTGCCAGACTGGACTCATCAGCACATGGGAAGCAGATTCAAAAGCTGGATTCTGGAACTGTATTAAGGAACACATTGGTTGTGGTCAAAGGCAGAATGGACAGAGTCCTGCTTGGACACTGGCTGGTACAGAAGAGAACTTGATCCTCATGATCCCTCAGCTTTATAATGGATATGACGTACACAGGATGGAATCCCTTGTTGGTCACTTTAAGGTCACCTGTCCTGTTCACTCCTCCCTGCAGGTGTGGGTTTTACTTTCTGCCCCCCTCCATGTGGTGCACAGGGTTTAGCAGTGACCTTGGTCTGCACACCAATCCTTGGTGGTAACTCTAAACATGGTGTTTAAACTGCTAGAAGCAGAGTCTGTCTGTGAAAATCTGCCATTAACTTCAGACAATGCAGTTAGTTAGGAGAGACTGAGCTGAAAATTAAAATCACTGAACATGATTAGTTGTGTTCTAACTCAATCCAGGACAGCTCTTGTGCAAATTGAAAGTAGAAATGGCATTATACTTTCCATTTGTTATTTATTCAAATATCCCCTGGCTTGGAGGTTAAACTGTGAACCACAGTGCCACATTCCATAAGATCTACTCTGTGTGTATGTGTGTCTCTGTGCATCAAATACTGGGAAAACCTGGAGCAGGAGTCCTGCTAGCCATACAGAGAAGGTAAATACAGACTGAACTCTTGGTTTCAGTGTCACAGAGCATCCAGAAGAACCTGAGGTAGCATGTTGTTGTCCTGTAAATACCTCATCTCTCTCTGGCAAAATTCATCGGTCTTAAAAACTGCTCCTGTTGGTGTCTGTGCAGGTGTGTCCAGTTACCCCTGATGTCTGAACCACAGTTTTCCAGGAACTGTCCAGACTTTAGGGTGGCTTCTTGGGACTCCAGTGTAGTTGCATTTCCCAGAAACAGCCCCTTCTCTGAGTGAATTGAGTTGTTTGGACTACTGATGCTCATGGAAGCATAAAATAGCAGTTTTGATACAAAAGCAACAGGCTGGTGAGTGCTAAACAAAGGGGAGGTTGCTTAGGTCTGTAGGCCGGCCTGCCTGCCTCCCTTTAGTTGTGTCATTGTCGCCTGGCCTCGGTTAAAGGGATGACTGCATGAGCAACAGTGTGTTTAATCAGCCACTGGAAACAGCCTGATATGAGAGAGAGTTGGTTTGTCAGAATTTGATCTAAAGGTAATAAGGACTGAAGCAGCAAGGATGTGATGTGCCACCAGTACAGAAAAAACCTTCCTGTGTCTCTCCTTCCTAAGCAGGTTTGTTCTGAAACAGTGGGACAGCAGTGCTGCCCTCTGAAAGGCACAACCTGCCCTGAAAATTTAAGTCAACCCCAAAGCAGAGAAATGGGCCCATCACAAACACTTCACTGCAGAACCCCACCTCATGTCTGAGGTCCTGCGTGAGGTTTTCAAATATGTATGAAAGAGTTACTGTGGTGGCTGTAACTCCCATTTAATTGAAAAACCTTCTGATTATCTTCACTAAAGAACAAAAATGGATAGTTTTTTTTTTTTCTGTGGGGTTTTGAAAGTATCCTTATTTTAGTATTGCTGCCCTTGACCGTATCACATTTCAGTCAACTGAGTTGACAGTTCTAGCCTATGAGAAACAGAATTGCCTTGGGGCAGGTGAAGTAGCTGTTTTGAATAGTTTGCCTTTTAACAGCATGTACAGCTAAACCAGTCATTTCCTGAAGAGTATACATGTTTGACAGAAGTTCTAGTTTTTTAGCTGAACCTTTTTTTTTTTTTTTAAAGGCAAGCTGAAAGAGAAATCCTGGTCTCTGAGCCACATAGGAAAGAGAAAGGGAAATGAAAAAAGGGGAAAGGGAAAGGACTCTTCAAAAATCTCTGAAATAAATACCATTTTCCTCCTATTATTGTTCTCTTAGAAGTGCACTTGACTGACTAAGTTAAATAACACAAGTAAAAGATGATGATTCATGCTGCTTTTCCTGATAGTTTCTAATGTTCAAAAGCCAGTATCACAGCTGCAGCTTTGAATAGATGCGTGGGGAAAGGAATAAAATTATAGTAGGTATGTTAGCGTAATGTTCCCAATGTGCAGCCTGTGTATGTGATTACCTAATATTCCTTACCAGCTGTTTCTTAACATTAGTCATAGTGATCTAAAACAACCACCCTCTCTTCATTTATCTCAGTAAACATTGTTCTTTTTTGAAGAGGTAAGCTGTTTAGGAACAAAAGTTGTTTCCTCCTCCCCTTCAACTCTTTCGTATGCATGTCGTAATCATCCTGAATTGGAAACAGCTATAGCTGACTGTAGAAGTAATAAGCAGTGAAGAAATATTTAAATATGGTAATAGCTATATTTGAGTATCATTATGAGTGTGCTTCCTAGTAGTGTCTGGAGAATGCAAGGCTCTGTTCTCGTGCCAGTACAAAACAAAGATAAAAAGGAGGAAAAGTTTTCATCTTATTGATTAACACTACACTTCTGTCTTTCCAAATGGAACCAATATATCCTCTGCAATTCAGTGTTTCTCTTTTCATTTGAAATTGTTTATACTGTGCAATCATTTTGGTTTTGTTTCAAATATGCATTGTCATCATTCATTACCTGTTTATGCCAGCATCTTCATAAGTGTCTGTCCCACTTACTGATGGTGAGTTGTGCGCTATTCCTGTCTAAGTCCCAAGAAACTCAGTGGAATGTATGTTCCCAAATGCACTGGGACACGTTTAATGGAGCAAAATGCTGTTCAGAGTGAGAAGAATCTGCTAAAGGTATAACTGATGGGGAAATAGCAGAAATACTTGTGAGACTGAAGAGAGGCAGCAAGTGGAGCTCCTGATGCTGTGTACCCTCTCTTCAGTTTCAAGTACCTTCTCTAGGCAGGATGGTGACCTTCCCTGACAAGAAAAGCTTCAAACCAAGACCTTCCTGTAGCTGAAACCACAAGACTCATTCCTTTCTCCAGAAGAAGGCCAGAGTCAAGACATGAAACGATACTTAGGATCATAAGCTGATCATAAGCAACCTGGTCTGGACCATGTGATCTCTAAGAGGGCTTCTTTGTTTTTGTGTTATGTCTGTGTAAGCGAGATTGTAATTTTGCCCAGCACTTAAAAGTGATCGTTTTTCACTCCTTAGCCTAAGGAAAGACACGATTAGTTTGTATTTTATAATACTAAAGTAGAAGCTGAATTTCCTACCTGGTCTTTACAGAACAGCTTGACAGGAATGCTTTCTATCAGCTGTCAGCAGTGAGAAACATTTGTGCTCCTCTACAAAAATAAAGTGTTTGTGAAACACAAATCAGTTGGTAAGTTTTGGGGTAATTTTATGAATAAGTATTTAGAAAAAGCTGTTTAAAACCCCAAACAACAAGAAATTCAAAGGGCTAACTAATTTGGAGAAATCATCAAACTCAGAATATATGGAGGGATAAATATTTTATTTGCAAGTTTGAAAGCTAGTAAATGGTAGTAAATCCCAGATATCAAGGAAAAATGTAGATAAAGGCTCAGCTGGGGTTTAATTAAAGATCAGTGGGGAGGTCTTATGTACAGTGTATGCACCTCTTTATCAACATATAGCTGATGTAAAGTCAAGATTGATTTCTGTGTCAACCCTTCCATGTTTTGTCTTTCTACTAGCCTACTCAAACCGTGTTGTCTTTTCTTTCTGTTGGCATCACGTTCCTGATCAAACTGATGGGCAACACAGAAGACAATACAGACTGTGTTTAGTTTGTTGTATTTTTTTTTTTCTTCCCAAAAGAACAATCAGCAGCTAAAAGAAATTTATTTTCTCAGTAGCTGCTACTATGTAGCTGAATAGTCAAAGCTCCTTATAGAAAACAATCTTGAAAATGCAGGCCCAGAAAATGTAGTGTGACATTTGTAGACAGTAAAGAAGCCTTCAAAAGTGAGCATAGCAGTACTACACATTCTGCTTTTCGAGGTATTTCATTTATGTAGAATACCAGCATGAAACATGTATGATATTTCTCTTTGTACTTACATTAAGATGTTTGCCATGGTGCAAGAAAGAAATGTCAGATGAAGCATATGTTAGGATACCTGACAGACTAAAATTCAAGGCTCAGTATTCAAATACTGAATTTGGGTCTCTTCTACAGGTAACCAGCTGTTATTTAACAAAAAGATGCCACATAATTATTCATAATGAAAATATTTCTAGTGAGTACATAAGGAAAGAATGCATTCTGGAATACTTTAAAAACAACTGTGTAAAAGCAATTTATTTCTAGGGAAGTATAATCCAGTGTATTGCCATACTAGCTCACACTCCTGCTGTTGCCCATGCATTATGTTAATGAAAAGTAACAGCTGTAACATCTGTTATCACCACAGCATTCGTTCAGCACGTTAACACACGTTAATACCATATATGCAGTCTTTCTCTTCTTACCTCTTTTTTTCTGAGATAACTAACTGCTCCTCCTTCAGTATAAACATGCTCTGCTTATATAACCTGAACCTCCAGAAGTTGAAAGACATTCACAGCATATCTGGACCTATTACCAAATCCTCTTTGACTGGGAACACACAGAAGACTCTGGTTGGGAAATCCTCAACAGTTAGAGCGTTCAGGGCTCTTGAAAATGAGTATTTTTTTTTCTCTTTAGTTTATTTGATTCAACAAGGATGTTCCCTCTAGAAAAAAGTTACTATTTCTGGGTTGTCAGCAAAGACCGTATCCTATGTCTTGGATTTGTACAGAGCATGTTTCTTCCTTAAATCATCTGAATCAAACAAGGGATTTAAAAGATTGAATCTCTCTCAAGTCTTCATTTACTTGTTAGTTCTTATTTTACTTTTTTCTTTTTTGTGCTTACGGGGTGGGAACAATAATTGGCCAGTTGACAGGTAACTGATAGACTCAAATTTCACAGTCCACTTTTTGCAGTCCTATGTATTTATATATATATATATACACTGTAGAATTTACCTCTTATTTTAGTAGGGCCTTGTCTAGTAGAAAGATGATGAAATAGCAACTATTTGTCATCAAGCTATTACAGGTGGGGAGAGTGAACTCTGATGGTATGTCTTTGGACTCTTTTTTCACTTTTTGCCATTCAGCTTATGGATATTTGGTTGTCACTTGAAGTCTGGCTGAGTCTGATTCACCAAGCATTTGAGCTCCAACTTACCCATGCTATGTAACACCAATCTCTACCCGACACATAGGGTTACACCTGCACATTTAACTAGCTAGGTCCTGTGTAGTTCCACATGTCCTGTTTCCTCGATCAGACACGGCAAGAATTTATGATCAACACTAGCATAACACAGAGTTTCAAGACAATTCCAAAGCAAAAGCCCAAACAGTCAATGGTCTATGACTAATTGTTGATGTCTAAGGTGACTGCTTCCCTCCAAACTGTATTTTCATAAATTCTGGTTACCCCCTAGAGTCTAACTCTTCATGGTCATTGACAGTCTTTACAATCATTGATAAGGTTAACACAGACAGAAATCTTAGATGACTATCTGGGTAAAATGCCCAACTCAGAAACCCATATATTTCTCCCTGATATGAACTAAAGATGGTGTAATTGTTATGTCTGTACTGTGTGGCTGAAAAGACTTTCATGTTCAAAACAGCTTCTGGATCACCACTGCTATCTGTGATTGTCACAGATATGCATAGTATCATTTTAATGAAACAATACTTGGAACCTTATGTTAAATGAGGTCTTGTTTTTACACTAATCTACACTATTAATATCTGCCAAAATCCCCTTGACTTTGATAGCAATTTTCTGGTTGAGGAAGGATCAGGGTATAAGTGATCTACTTCAAAATGTATATCATTGCAAGCTGCTTACTCCTTTGTTACTAATTGGTGGCTTACTATTAAATGATATTGTGTCAGGTATACTGCATCTAGAGAATGCTGTAAGATAAAAAACTCCCAGTAAACATCTTTTGGGGAAACCACAGAATAGGAGCATGGCGTTTACAGCCCATACAGTCCAGAAATATGCTGTTCTCACCATCCTGGGCTTAGACTTTTCAGTGTTGTCTCATTTGCAGCAGCAGTTTCTGAACGTGACAGTTTACATTTCATCTAGTCCTGGTCTCTGGTAAATAAGGTCATGAAGCTTTGTAGACTTATTGATAAAGATGGAAGTTTTTGCTTGCATACATTGCCATGTAGATTTCCTGAACTAATCATGCTGCTGTAAGAGAAAGTCATTCTCTGAAGAAGTTTCCTTGTTTTTACAATACATGAGGACTAAGAGGAGGAAACAGTCATGCATCCAAGCAACCTTTCAACCTGGCAATAAAGATCAATCGACATTAGGACCAGCTGCTCTAAGGGATTTTAGACTGTAGTGCTGGACACATGATTGCCACGTAATGGAAGTAATATACCTGGCAGGAAAGGCAAGACAGCTAAACTGAGATATTTGACAACGTGCCTTCCCATTCTGATAAGGAAGATGTAAAAGACTTCCTGTAAACTATGAATTAGGTGGGGAAACATGCTTGGGCCTCCTGTGCCACAGCTGGAAAGTGAAACCGTTGCACTACTGAGCAAAGATAGTCAAAATGAAACAGAGTAGAGCTCCTCACTGTCTGGAAGGTGTGATATATATAGGGTCATGCCAGAGCATGTGCACAATTGTTTCCCTGTCATGTGTCCCAGCACATGTGGACATCTCAGCTAGGTTTCCACAGTGCCTCCAGTGCATGGTAAACTAGTTCTAACTCAATGTGTGCCCTTTTGTCTGCATTTAAGTTACAATTTAATACCATGAATTATTGTTTCATATTCTAAAGGACTTTTTAGCACTTTGCAGGATGACTGCAAGTGAAATACAGACAATAAAATATTGAGAGTGTTCATACAGTGGTTAGGAGCAATGCTTCTTTAGTGCAAGAAGCTGCAGGGTGAAATTCTGTGTCCAGTGTTAGAGCACATGGGCCCTTTTGGCCTGAAAAACCTATGAATTACTTTAATACAGGTAACACCTGCCACACTATAAAGACAAATCTCAAAACCAGACATTGAATTTTTTGTATCTGTTTAACAGCATACAGGAGTAAAGAAATGAGAACGGGGATGACAAAAGTAATGACACTTTGAAAGCAGAACATATAAGAAAAGGAGACAAAAAAAAGTTATGAGAACATATTAATCACACAGTCTCACCATCTGTTGAATCCATATATATAGCCCGTCCTACTGCTCCATATGGTACTTGAAGATAAATACATATAATGATGGATAACAAGTGAAAAATAGCACACAAAAGGTCTGACATACACATAGTAAATAAGCATATGGCATAATGACCCCATTTTGGTGTATCTGGTATGACCTCCCAGAATATACAAGCAAGGAAGGGAACTGATCACCAATTGAGAAAATGTGGCAATAACAGATTACTTCAGTCATTGAAAACTCAAAAAAACTCTGCTGTAGAAAAAGCCTTAACTGAATAAACAGTCAAGGAAATGGGATGTCATGAAACTATAGAGCTCTGCCCAATTGCTCTCACTCCTCTTCCATCGTTCTCGCTCTCTCTGTCTTTTGTACTTATCCAGATATCAGTGACTTCTATCACCAATCCTGTTTTGCTTTGTCTGTGAGTGCCTTCACTGATGGAGTTTCACACTGCAGGAATTGGAAATCATTGAAGATACTCTTCTGTGGACTGTGGAGGAGAGGACAGAGGTGGACAGCCTGTGCTTTCTCTCTTCCTGTCAATTGTTCCCTGTGCAAAGTACAACATCACTCAGCTAAGAACCAGGTCTTCGTGTATCAGAGAACAAGGCTGGCCCGTAGTGCAAGTGGAAACAGCATGGCTCAGAAGGAGCTGTTAACTCTTCTCATTTTTTGCTTCCCTCCTTGCTTCTCCTGCCTGCTGAGTTCTGAGTAGGAAATAAGTTGAACTCTGTGCAACATGAAAGTTAGTCATGCATCTAAGTGCTGCTTTTTCCTTTCAGTCACTGCCAGAAGAGTTGGTTTTTTTTCCAGCTGTGAACTCCAGACACTGCACAGGGGCATCTTCAGCTCTTCATTGCAGTTAGAAAAGCTGCTTTGACAAACATCCTGTGATAATACTCAGATGCTATTTTAGTATCCTCTAGTCTCATCATAGCTTGTTTGGCCAACCGTGTAGTTCTACATACAGTTCTTTCATAATTCACTGTATGTGTAATCAATGGATAAATAGGCTGCTTAGTATTGTCTACATTTCCCTCTCAAAAATACAGAACTAAGAATGGAAGTCTTGCTATAAGTGGTAGCAGTTCCTGTATGAAGTTTTAGATTTGGATCACCTGTCATATCAAGGAACTGGACTGTGCAAAACAGATGCACTCCACCTTTGATAGAAGATATCAGCTCCCAGTTCATGATAGACTTTCTCATTTGCAAGGGAAGCAGGCAGCCTGGTGCACAAATCCTACTGGTTTAGAGGGACTTCCTTTCACTTGCACCCTCTTCCTTCTACCCTGTATTTGTGGACTTCTATGTTATGCAGAAAAGATGAGTCTCTGGCCATTGGTTACTGCTGTTTCCATGGCACCTACAAAGACTGGAAATCAGTTGACTCTAGCTTGAATCTTTGATCTTTATTTCTTCATGAGTTGTGCTCAATGTACAAGTATTTCATATATTCCTGCTCCCATTACAACTGAAGTGCTGGGGTCTAAACCCAAAGCCCTGAATCCGAGTTGACGTATGGATGATGTCCACAACTGGGTAGGATGAGACCTTCCTCTTGGTTTTCTCTCAAGGCCTGGCCAACATTGGTGAAAACTAATTAGGAAATTTCTGCCAGGTGTCCTGCCTCTAAAATTAACAGTATAAAGGCTGGCTCTGCTTGTAGTAGGTGTAGGGCTTTCCTGTTAGCAGAAGAGCTCCTTGACTGTCCACTATGAGCAGAGTTCTCAGAGGCGGTGGAACAATATCACAATCAGGACAGAAAAAAGGATTGTGTCTGTAATGATGCTGCTTCTTGGCAATTGCTATATGATTAGAGTTGAACTGATGACCTGGCTTGTTCCTTCCCCTATGACCTGTTTTCTGACTCGGCTCACTCCTTTTTGTGCTTCATCCTATGCTGTGAATGAATGCATTGATCTGTCTATTCCTCTTGTTGTTAGCCACCTCATATCCTTGCTGTATGCTTTAGAATGGGATGGAAGGGTCTGGCCTGTGGGCTTCCTATCAATGACAGTGTCCTTCCTACTGGGACAGGCAGTCAGCAAAAGAACAACTCAAAGGTTTCCCCTTGCTTTTTTTAATGGGAATATTTCCAACCCAGCAAGAAAGTTATACCTGTGCCTGGAGGAAAGTCACTGCAAGCTGCTGATCTATTGGCTGTGCTGTAGGGTTGCTGGCTTGGTGTTGCTGGGAGCGGATGTCAGCATACCATAGGAGTGAGCATTCTCCATCTACTTTCCTGGTCCTATGCAAATGATAGACCTGGCATAGACTGAGGCTGTTTTTCTGGAATGTGAAAGAAGCAAGAATCCTGCTCCAGTGCTCCAGCTGCCTCCTTCTACAGCTCCAATAGTAAGAGCAAGTGACATTGCTACACTTATACAAGAGAAGTAAGGGAGTTAAACCTGGTCCAGTTGCTAAGTATTTTTGTAATTAAAAGCACAGAGCTTTTGTCAGGCTCTGTTTACTGTTCTTAGTTGTGTTTTGTTTCCTTGCAGCTATATGGTCCTGAAGGATGCTTCTGGTTGCAGAAGCCTTGTTTATCACTTCTGTTGTCAGAGCAGTGGTATGTGTTCTGCTAGGTAAAATTTAAGCATTTAGACACGTGCTAGGCATGCGTCTTTTTGTGGAAGACCAATGACCTAAGATGATTTCATGAGGGAGTTTTATGAGCATTTTGTACTTGTTGACCACAGATAACGGATGAAAGATGCAAAACAAGCCTTTATTTCTCTCTGGAAAAGTGACCTTTCTGGAGGTTCAGCTTTTTAATATTTTTTTCCTTAATCTCTGGTCATCTGTCCACCTTCTGGTTTTGGCCAGAATTGGAAGCATTGCCCTGCCAAGAGAACTGCTTTTTCTAGGGTATTTCTGATGCACTGAAGCAGCAAAGTGCTAGAAATCTTTGTGAGAAATCTTATTCTTGTGAAATTTGGAGCCCTTTGGAGTAGTGTTTCCACAGCAGCATGTACTTACTGGGAAGACAGAGATTACTGATCAGTGTATATGTCTTCTGATGGTTTAAGTAACCTGGAAGTGGGGAGGGAGTGCAGCTGGCACATTTGAGGAGAAATTGATGCAGTAAAGGTTATACGTAGGCAGCGACAAATCATGACATCTTACTGTGTCATCACTCCCACTTGGACAGAGGCTAGTCTATTGGCTAGAAGACTTTAACTGAGTTTCCATACTTAATGGTGCCTCGTATTAGTCTATTTTGACAGGGCTTTCTGGTTTTGGAAGCCAAAGGCAAGCTCTGACCTTATTCCCAGTGTAATATAGCCAACATGAGGCTCTTTTTTTATCTCCTGGGGTAAGTCTACATACAAAGCTGCAAAGGGAAGAAAGTTCAGAGGAGTTGAACCAGCTCAAAAAAATCAAGAATATGTAGCTTACTGTAATCACTGCATCATAAAAAACAAAACAACCAACCAACCAAACAAAAAAACCAGTTTCTCCCTGCAGAAGAGAGAGACTATGAAGGCCAGAGGTGAAACCTGTCTGTGCAAGGAGCATGCTTGGCTCATATTGCTGGTACCCATCTTTTCTGGGGGAGGTGATGGAGATGGGCCTGGTTGAATCCATCCGGACTGGAGCTTTGTGCTTGTTGCTTCCATGGACTCTGAACATGTAAGTAATGTTTTTTTGTTGTTTAATCACAGTAGGCTAGACTTTTACTGGTTTGGTTTTAACTCTAACACACAAGTGTGTTTGGAAAACCAGATTGTCCATGTCATTCCTGGATGAGTGCTAGGCTTCTCCTGGCAGTCTGCCATTCCCAGGCAACCAAATTCCCTGCTTTTGCCACAGATTGGGTCTGGCTAGGTAGGTACATTTCTGTTTGGTATACTAGTTGTGTAGCCTCATTTTCTCACTGGCCTGATTTTCAGAGGTGTCAAGCATCCACCAATTAAAAACAGTCAAAGGACATCTGTGTGCTCTGAAAATCTTGCTATGGATGAATACATTCAATTCAGAAACAAGAACACTTGCTGGTGGTTTATTCTGTCCTTAGCAACTTTTCCTGCCATGTGTTTTACTTCTGATTCGGTTTGTGACTAAATATTAACAACTTTGTCAGTTATCTGACTGGTAAGCTCCTGCTCATGGATTAGTTTGGATTCTATACCTTCCATTTTATTTATTTACCTATTTTTAAAAGCAAATAGCTCATTTTGGAGAAAAACATGAACATGTGCTGTTAGTGAGCATAGCATCACCATAAAAACTAGTAGACAAAGGTGGTACCTCTCCAACGAGGACAGGCCAAGAGAGTTGGAGTTGTTCAGCCTGGAGAAGAGAAGGCTCTGGGGAGACCTTATGGTGGCCTTCCAGTATCTGAAGGAGGCCTACAGGAAAGACAGGGAGGGACATTTTACAAGGGCTTGCAGTGATAGCATGAGGAGTAATAGCTTCAAACTGGAAGAAGATAGATTTTGATTAGTGGTAAGGAAGAAGTTCTTCACTGTGAGGGTGGTGAGACACTGGAACAGGTTGCCTAGGGAAGTTGTGGGTGCTCCTTCAGTGGAGGTGTTCAAGACCAGGCTGGATGAGGCTTTGAGCAATGTGGTCTAGTGGGAGGTGTCCCTGCCCATGGCAGGGTGTTTGGAACTAGATGATCTTCAAGATCCCTTCCAGCTCAAACCATTCTATGGTTTTATAATATTTCAGAAAATATTCATGGCTGTTCTAAATATATCAGGAGCTGTGTATCCTTTACCTGTGTCTTGTAGATACTTGGATTTGATAGCTGCACCAATGTACCTTCACTCTTGTGTGCAGTCTGTGACGCAGACTCAGTTACCCAGATGGGGCATATTCATGTGTGCAAGTGAATTATTCTGGTTTTAGGAGAAACTCAACAAAGAACAGTTGTCTTTTGTCTCCTCTTAGAATTCATCCCCTAATTCAGTTTGCTCTCTCTTCAGGTCTTAAAAATAAATCATAACCATATTGGTGTTTTTTTTTCCTTTTGTTTTGTTTTTAAATTTATGAACTTAATACTGCTCTTTGGCAAAATCACTATGAACTTATTGCAGCCAGAGAAAGAGGCTACTGAGTTTTAACTGTAGCCTGTTATTTCTGAACTTACAACTTAGTGATTGTGGAAAAATTCTGTAACATAATTTCATTAGGTAATTAGAACATTTAGGTGATTCAGGTATTTTTTTGTAATCAGCCTTACTGTTTGGAAGTATTGGGAACCTTTTCAAGCTGATTAAGATGTTCCTTGAATGGCTTGTACACACTTTACTTTCTTCAAGCTCTGCTTCTAAAACTGCAGCAGCCATTTGGCATATGCTGGAACCTAGTTCTTTACATGGGCTATGAGTAAAGTATGAAATAAAGGCAACTTGTCTCTCTAAAGAGAACCTTTGTGTAGCCACATGTGCTTGGATCATCACAGGGAAAATGACTGATGCACAAATCAGCGTTCACATTGGTTTGTCCAGCAGCTTCTGTTTCCCCACTAAGCTCAATCTTTTTTTCAGGTGGAATGAGGTGTATGTTTTTTCAGTTAAGATGCCATGGGAGATTTCATGGAGGTTTTTCTTATGACACAAGAGAATAGTAAGAGAGGTTGAAGGATTAACATTTTGGTGGATTTGAGAATAGCCTTATGGCAAAATGACAGATCATGAGCTGTCATCTCTAATATGTGCTGGTATTTTATTTTGTATCCATTTGGAAGTAGTATCTTGTTCGCTTCCTCTGCCCTGCTTTTGTTTCTCTTCTTGGGTTACATGGAGGGTGTTTTCTTCTGTTTCTGGAGAGTTTTTCTGCCTCTTAACATTCCATCCCAGACCTGAAACACACTAATTTCTATCATGCTGCTTTTTTTTTTTTTCCCACAAATGCTATTTGTTGACTTCTGAGGGAAGGAGGAAGTGTCAACAAAGTTTTGGACAACTTTAATTGTGATTTAATCTGAATATCTGTGTAGGAGAACAACTAGGAGTCAAGTGCTGTTTCAGTGCTCAACACTGACCATCCTAAACTTTAACAAAATGTGTTGCTGTGGGGACCAATAGGTATTTTGGTTCTACCCTGCAAGACTATTTTTGGCAAAACTAAACTGTTGCAAGGTGTGTTTGTGGTTGGAATGGTCAACATTGAGCTGACTGGATTTCTGTGAAGTCAGCACCTAGAAGAACTGCACTGGATCAGTTAGTTAACACCTCTGTTCTGCATTGTGGTGCAAGATTGCATCCTTAAAACACCTGATATCTTAACTTCACTTGTACTGAACAGAGTGACAATCCTTGAGTGTACCAAGGAATCATTCCTGTAGCGAGGACAGTGGAATAAGAGTCCAGATTCATTTCTAAAAATGCACTAGGTTTAATTCAACTCTCATCTCTAGCAAAGTCATGTTATGAATGCATAGGATGTATATGAAGCCGATGTGTATAAAGGCAGATCCACCTGACCCTCTGCCCCCTGGCTAGGATAATTAGAGTGCATTTATACAGTTTTGTTCTAAATGGAGGAACAGTTGGTGCTCAGAGATGTGGGTGAGTGAAAATAGTGTTATATGGAAATAAGATCATGCAAAGGCTTGGAAGACAGCTATTGTGTGGCTACACCTTCAAAGGAAACCTCTAATTCTGTTCAAACTATAAAGGAGAAAGAAGGCCCAGGTCCACTCATGCGAAACCGCGAATAGTTTCCTGGCTTTGAGGAACATGCAGCTTATGCTTCATGAGACTGTCATCTCCTCCTCTGAGAAAGCACAGTGGAAATACCCTAGAGGGAAAAGTCACATGGGAGAAGATCAAAGCAACCTGAAAAATATAACTGAATGACGCTAGAGAGACAAGGGGGAGGGATGATAAAAAAACGCCTGCTACTGAAAGGCTCTGACACTGGCAGGGTCAGGGAGGAGATCAACTGGGACAAAGCAAAGGCACCTTCAGGAAACCATTTGCTATTGTGCACTGTAACTATCCCAAAAGGTGCCTATCCAGAGTAATGCTCACACACCCTTAAAAAGTAAGATAGATTTTTTCCCTGGGATATTTTAATTTTACTTTGCAATGTTTTTTTTTTTTTTCTCTTTGTGCTTAAATAAATCTGCCTGACAATTTACATGCCTTTTAGACTGGGATTTTGGGAGACAATAGATGGCAATGACACACTTTTCACCTGTCAAATCAGTAATACAGAAACAGTGTCTACCTGGTTTCTTGCCTGCTTATAATGTGCTGTCACAGGGCATAGACTATGGACCATTCTCCTACATGGCGAGCTCCTTTCAGGCCTAGGCTGTGCAAAGTTAGTTAAAGTAAATACACATTCTTATCACCTCTCCTTAAAGTCCGTAGCCCATTCTTTCCCCAACCAATAACCTGCCTGAAAGTCTGATTAGATTCTTTTCTAGAAAATTTAGATCTACTTATGACAGTAGTATGTATAGTGTGTAGCATGATGGCCTGGTGCTACTGTTAGACCTTTAGATTCCAAATGAGTGATGTTAACAAAAACAATAAGTAAGCATCCCGTGATTACAAGTGAAAATTTTTCACATGTACCTAAAAGTGACGCTTACTAGCCAAAACCTTTGAGTGGCATCACTTCCCGATTCCTTTTCGGTTAGGAAATGTCTGTGGTCACAGCATTTTCATCTATTGTGAACCCAAGGCTCTAGATTAAGAGAAGTGGCTAAAATGGATTTTTATAAATTCAGTGCAAATGCCACTATTTTAAGGAAGTAAATTTCTGCTACAAGACACACTCTTCTGAACTTGGTGCTTGCTATCCAGGTTTCATGATGTAAATGATTTACTGTTTGTTGCCTCTTGAGAGCTGAGAAATTTCATTCTTATGATGAAAACTCCTGGGGAGGTGCACTCATTTGTAGAGTGCTTCAGTTCAGAGGAACTATATGTGTGTGCATAATAATACTGATGACAGACTTCCTTGGCTGATTTTTTAAATGTATACTTGTGTATTTTTTTTTTTTTAATTTTATTTTTGGGACATAGTGTCTGGGGATTATAATCTTGATTGGGACTTCCAGTTCAAAAAGGGAGCAGTAATTCTTTCCTTTGTTCGACTGGGGTTTATCAGAGCAGTGCTTGTTTAACCTTGTGGGCGTTGTCGTGTGATACCACTTCTGGGCCTGACAGGCTTGGGAGATTTCCTTCTCTACCACCTATGACGTAGCTGTGCAAATGAAAAAGGGAACTTAGTTTACTTCAGGCAACAACTTGCTTCTACTCTGATAAGATTTGGGGTATTTCACCTCTAAGCTTACCCAGACATCCCAGAGATTAAATAGTGAGGATAAACTGAGTTCAGATTAGATGAGCCAAATGAGGGTTTTAATCCTACTGTTTTAAAAGTAATGCCAAATACTTCAGGGTTTGTTTACTTGTTTTGTCAGTCTTCTAGGAATTGAGGAAACTTTTGATATGAAGTGGAAATGTTTTGGGCATGGAACCAGCACATGGGTGAGCAATTGCAGGTGCCTTTTGAACAGTTTAAATGAGGGATCATGATAGGATCTCATCAGGCCAACAGCAACCTTGTGCTGGCATGGGATGTGCTCAGACAAGTGTGCTGTGTAGGAGGAAGCAGAACAGCAGTTGCTGCAGAGATGGCATTGGGTGAGCTGGCTTGAGAAGATACAGATGCTTACCCAGGCCAGCTTCAGGCCATAACAGAATCTGACCAAGACCTTGGAGGGTGGGTTTCCACCCCTGATGAATCATATAGCATCCCTTCTCATGGCTTTTCACTGCATGTAGAGAATGTCTTGGTCACCTAAAGATTTTGATATGAAACTCAAGAGGCTAAGAAGATCAGCCACCCTGGAGCCCTGTCATTTCTCATTCACCTCATGGCCAGTGGTTCATAGCTGGGAGCAGCGCTCTGTCTAGGTGTTATTTGCACACCTCTGCAACTTGTGGTGGTGCTGCTGCTCATGTAAAGCTGTGTGCATGCTCTGTGCTAAGTGTAAGCACGTTCACACCCTCTGTATGAATCTCTACAGGGCTTCTACTTTACTAGTGCTTTAGTTTGGTTTCTTACAGAAATTCTAGTTAGGCAGTCATGCAGAGTGCTTTCTTCCTTTTTCCATCTTTTTTTCCTCCTTCAATAACTTCTTATACAACCAAAAGTTTAAGGTGTTAAAGTGATGTGTTTCCTGTAGAAGCCATGAAGCTGCATAAAACAGAAAAAGCTTACCTTATTGAGGGGCTGACTTTGGTGAGCTGGTCTCATTCTGGACACCATGAAGTCAAAGAAAGGAACCTTATGAAAGCCTCGTCAATAAGAAAAACTTCATCTGAATCTCACACCTAACTGGGTGCCAAAATCAGGCAAGCATAAATCTGCAAAAAGTGTGAGTCCTTAATTCTGGGTTGATGGAAGGGCATCATAGCCAAATGCTGTCTGAAGGCCCAGTCTCAGCTGAACGCCTTCCCTTTACTGTCTCCAGACCTGTTCTCTTCTCTCAGTCCACATGTACAGTGAGGAATTAAGTTTCCAGCCTTCCAGATCAAAAGTAGAAATTTAATAAAGAAAAAATCCACAAGGGAACTGAAAAGAGAAGCCTGCTGACTCCTCTTGAGCTTGGCTGCTGTCTAGTACTGTGGTCTGGATGGATACTTGGGTTTCTTTAGAAATCCTTATGCTAGCATCAGTGCTTCTGGTGCTCTGCACGTTTCTGTTGTGCAACATTTATTTTGTGAGAGGTGGAAGAGCTCTGATAGGGGTGCCTTGGGCTGCACAGTATCCCTGGGGCAGGGCCTACATCTATTCTTCTGTAAAAGTCATGGGATGTTTTTTGGAGTTATGTGGAAAATGCATGGAGAGATGTTTAATAAACATTGTGCATCTCTATGCAGTGTCCTATGTGGAGAGGAATCATTAAGACTCAGCCAAGGGACAGTAATGAATTTAAATTTGAGATTATAAGTGACAGAAAATTTCCTCTGCAGGCAGATCAGGAGCACATATCAACTGTTCTGAGTAATATGCTAGACGTATATATAGGTGTATATAGCAGGACATTCTTGTCTCTTCACTCAAAAACAACTGCGGGTTAAGCCCAAATTTCTGTTAACAGAAATGATACATTGTGTAATATATATACCTTGGAAAGCTCTCTGAAATGTCTGCAATGAACTCAAGCTCTCTCTCATTTCAGCAAAGTTTCTATGTGGGAACCTTATAGGAATGTAAGAGTCTGGGAGTTATTGGCACTTTGCTGAAAAAAAGATGTCACCAAAAAACTCATGGTACACTGCTTGAATTCTTGGTGATTTGGGTCACGTCTACTATTTGTAGTTTGTGTTAGTGAATTTTCAGAATGAGGCACTACACACAGTGATTTCTCCGTATTTCATAAACAATATGAAAAATTAAAACTCTCTGAGTGTTTCACACTTACAGATGAAATTTGCAAAACTTGTTGCTAGTTAGTTATTATTGAAAATAAGGGCACATAGCAATCTTCTGTGCAAGGACAGGGTTTCAATTTTCTCTGATTTGTGACATAAACAAATAGCAAGTGGCTTTGGAATGTGCATCTTGAATAGATCAGCCTGGGAGTGGAGATGGTTGCTCTTTCTGTCACATTTTCTCAGCCTTTGCAAGTTTCCTATAGCAGAGGAGGCAGGGCTTCTGCTGAGGCAAGCACTACTAACTTCACTAATGAATGGAAAGTGATGTCTGACCATGTGATACGAGAACAGCACTTTCCATGTTTGCCTGATTATCGAAGAACTGGAATCAGCATTGACGAAGATAATGTGATGTCACTCTTTAATCTGGCAAGCCTGCAAAACCACTTCCTCCTTGAGTAGGCTGGAGGTCTCATGATTGCCATTTTGCTCTAAAGCATTCATTGAAAATGATGTAAGACAGTAGAGCTTTGACTGTCCTTTTTTAAAATGAATGAGTGCTATTGTGAAACTCCTTGCAGCTATATTAGGAAATACACTGGTTATTCAACAAAATATGCCGATTATCAAACAAAAAGGAAGAAATGTAAAGATTAACTTCATCACAAATCTGTTTTTTTTTTTTTTTTTTAGCTTTAGCTTTGATTTCATTTTACATAGATTAGTAGGCTAAACATCAAGTTAAAATTCATGATCTGAAACACCCAGAGACTGGGCACTGCCAGGATTGAAAGAGGCTGGTCATCTTAAAGGTGGGGGATAGGGAGTATTTCATACCGTGACAATCCTGTCTGCAACTGTATCTTAGTATGGTTTCAATAGGTTCCCTGGAATAGAACATTTACATTTCTTGAGATGTCTGAGAGCCTATGAAAATCTTGCAGGAGGCTGCTGTTGTCAGGGTTCATGCTGCTGGGACTTGTGTGGTGGGGTACGTGCTTTTGCAAGTAGCCGTCTGTAAACTGTTGATAGTCAGGGGTCAGCTAGGGATGACAGTGAGGTCTCCAAGTCCTTTTGCACTGTGCAGTGCCACAGCTGTTGTTGTGGTAATGCATGCTGCTGCTGCACACAGGGGGCTGTCCAGTAAAAATACATTATAAATATGTTTATGTGCATTTCATTCTTCGTGGAATACACTCATAATAGCAGCTAGCAGAAAGTCTTATAACTATCCCTTTCATACTGTTCTCATTATCTAGTGTTACTCTTCTGCCTATGAGGGCTGTGGACTCCTTAGCTGGGGTGGTAGCCTCTTCCAGTAGCTTTACTTTACCATATAGAAAGTGCAACTGTGGTTATTTTGGGGGGCCCTTTGGAACATTGCATGCTGCAGATAATAGTCATTGTTTCCTTACTAAAACAGCTCAGTTTGCTAATTAGGGCTGAAAGTGTAAAGCAAACCAATTAAGGTAAATCCCTAAGCTTTATTTGGAAAAATAATAAAAAAGGATGGAAAAAGGTCCAAGCTATTTTTCTCAACAGTTGTTTGAACGAGATTTTAAAAGACTGGTAAGAAAGCAGAGCAAACACTGGATGCAGTTAGAACCAAAAGATGAAATGAAAAATGCCATAGTATTAGAACATCTAATTAATTTTTCTGTTAATGGATTTTGAGGCTTATTAATTTGAAATTGTCATTTACACTTTTCAGGATCTCCTGGAACTTGATGTAGAAAACCAAAAAATTTAGTGGTACTTTAAAGATGGCTGGAAAATATGAAATCTGTTTTAGTGTGAGAGCAGTTTTTTGTTGTTGAAGAAAGCAGGGGAACTGAAAAAGAGAGAAATTATATCCTAGTTAATATAATTTCTTTCTTTTGATTGCTTTCCCTTAGATTGCTGAAGTAAAAAAAAAATAAATCAGTTATTATCATAGTCCTGTTCAATACAGCCTTTTGAGAAAGCAGGCAGCGAGAGCTTCTATTACTTGTATGTATATGGCAACTGTTACAGAATAGGACAAACCTTCTTAAAAATGTTCTTTATTCTGTATGACATGAAACACAAGCATGCCTGCACACAGACTGGGACAAAATGTGACACTGAGTCTGATGGCAAGGTATGCTGGCTGCAAACACCAAAGCTCGAGGGCACAGCTGAGCCTTTTGTGCTCACATTGTATGTGCTGCTCTTATCCTGCCAGGCATAACTGACAATGGCTGAAGGGTGACTTGGAAGGACAGACTGCTTAGAAGAGTGGACAGTGACAAGGTGTTATCCTTATGGCTCAGAGGCAAAAAGAAAACATGGACACATCTAGAAAGCGAGGATTTATAGCAGTGATTAATTCAAAGTTTCACCCTATATCCCGTGGTCAAAGAGACTGCCCATCATTTTCATAAAGTCTTCAAAGTCACTGTTTGGTTTTGGTAACATCAAGGAGAACCTGAGGCTTGGTTTTTTAAAGAAAACTGAGGGCTGTGTAAATTCTGTTATTCAAATACTTGGCCAACAGTTGTCAAGTATCAAAATCCAAGTAGTTTTCTGGTCTCTAGTGTCACCAGTAGCATAGCTGAAAATGCCAACAAAAACAGCTTCTGAACCTCGGCATAAGCCATTACTTGACAATTCATCTCGATGAGTTAAGCAAGATCTGTGATGCTGGATGCCTGCCAGCATGGTCCTGGGATACTTGTGATGATGCCATTGAGGAAAGCTTATTCTTTCCATAAATTGTTGCTAAAACCACAGCAGCAAAACGGCTATGCAGGACATTTCAGATGGAGGTATCAGGGTCCAGAAGGAGCAGTGTATTGTCCAGTGTGTGGGTGGTGAAAATCAACAGTGGTGGCCTGGGGAGATTTCTACCAAATAAATCTTTTAAAGGTCTTCTTGGCTTCATATATAGTACTGGGATTGTAAGAAAGAAGAATGTCTTGACAAGTGGGATAGTTATGATGTCTTTAAAGATGTAAAAACATTAAGCAAAAGGTAATTCAGTAAACAAGCTCCTTTTTTCAAGTTTCTCTGATGATATTGTCGTCTTCTGCCATTCATACCTTTTTCAGTCTGTGGCAAAGTATGTTTGCTAAAGGTACCTGTGTACCATTCAGACTCCTAGAATTAGGGATTAATGTACAAACATATACTTCTTTTTCTTCTGAAATAGTTGAACAATCTCTCCATTTTATGTCCTTCAGTGATTCTTACTGAGTGGTTGCTTAGTCCAGGAAACTTCTAGCTCTGGACACACAAACCAGGCAAATCTTTCATTCCACAAAATATGAGATGCCCATGTATGACTGAATGAATGTATTTGGCAAAGATCATAGACACCAATCTTTGTGAGCACAAAGGGAAGTCTATGTTTCTAGTTCTATGAAAGAGCTAAGAATTAATCCAGACCATGCAGGAACTCTAAAAATCAGCATGTGATGCAGCTTCAGGTGCAGCTGCCTGGCCCTTACTTTCTTTTCTCTCCCTGCTCCCTGCAACAATAGCATTGCTCACTGAGGCACTGAAAGTGGAACTGCAGGATGCAGCGTGCAAGGGGGTCCTCCAGCTGGCTGTAGCTGCAAATTCAGCAGTTTGACAGTTTCATCAGGAGAATCTTCTCCCCACTTTGCCTGTGGAAGTCCTGAAATTCCTCATCTTGTGCTGTTGTAACTCTGCAGGGCACTTTTCCCTCAACATGCTGGAAACAGAAAGAGTTTTGCAATTACCTAGTGATCAAAATTGATCTATAAATCTGTTCCTGCTTCCCCTTGTCCCTGTTCAACCTTGTACTGTCCTTCACATCACAGTACGTTCTGAGTATATTTAAAATTATCCTTTTATATTTCTTTTTGTCTATTCAAACCAGCCCACTTGCATGGTAGTTATAAGTTTTATATCACTCTGGAGCTTTAGGAGGAGGTTAAGAGTGCAGTTGGTTCAGGATCTGCTTTTCTAGCACATGTCTGGATGACTCATTAAGGCTAATTTTAAATGCTGGTGGCATGTCCTATCAGGTTGGCTTAGTTTGCCATTATTCTTTATCCCTGCATCCAAGGCCAGTTGCAAGGTCTATGCCCTGCTCCAGTCTCACTGTAGGTGTTAAAAGTTCATATCACTGTGCTCTGCAGCAGTTGTTTAGCTGCAAAACATTCTAATAATGGTCTTCAGAGTCCAAGATAATACCAAAGCTCAAAGAGTAGGCCAGATGATCAGCTTGTATATGCCAATATTGTGTTTGACAGAGCTATGCTGATTTTTACAGGGGAACAGAATATCCAACAGGGCTGGAAGAGATGTCTTAATTCTTGACCTTTAAATTAAATCTATTTGTTGTGCTTCACCTCTTTCAGAGAAATCTGAAAGCTGTCTGCCCCACAACAGATCCCAGTTTTGGTGTATTGTTGGTAAAACCATTACAAAATGCTGCTTCCTTCTGTATTTTTCTTTATCTCTGTCCTAGGTTTTTCTTAGGGCTTTTATATGGTGATTGTCTTACAAATGTTAATGGAATATTCTTGGCAATGTTATGTAAGAAGACTTCAGAAAACACAGAAATCTCATTCTCTTGAGTCACAGGAGTTATTCTGGATTCTTTCATTGGTTGGGAGAGCAGATTTTTTTTTTTTTTTCATTGTTTGGTGTATATATATCCCAAAACAGAGATTTCAGCATTGCAACAGGAAGGAGAATGCAGAGAGACAGTGTGATTTTTTCGTTGTGACACAGGAAGCCAGCAGAAACACATAATTTGAAGCCAGATCTCTGTTCTGCCCTAGGACATTTTTCCTGGATTTTTAATACCTTGTGTCTGAAGGCCAGATGACAGGATTTTAGAAAATGGAAAGCTGTCATAATTTGTTACTATGCAACATATTTGAAGAGCTGACTGGCCAGTGTTTCCTTCAGTCCAGAAATGGTCATCATTTTCTACTGTCATCTGTCAGTTGTCATTTATAGTAGGTTAACTTGCAACGGAGGAAAAGTGAGCTATGAGGCTTTCCTGAGGAGAAATGAGCTAAGAGGCTACATGGCACTACTCTTCCAGACACTGCCTGCTTTTACATTGCAGTGGGGAGTGAAGTCTGTCCTCTCTAGCATCTGTCACTGGCTGGGGTGTGGGTCTGTGTTCTGTAGCAGAGATGTTGAGTGCAAGAGCTGTGTCTCCCTAGGAATTATTGGGGGACACTGCCATCTACTGTCTCCCTTACCTGTAATAATTGTTTATCGACTTTGTAGAGGAGATGAACTTCTTGCTCTGCTACTATCTTTTTTAAAAAACAAAACAAAACAAAACAAACCCAAACAAACCACTTTAGTAACTATTTTAATTTTATAGAAGTTCCTATGTGCACATCTCTCTTAAACATGGAGGGTCCTAAGGTGCAGTAGAGAGAACATGATGCTGGGATTCAGACAGGGTAGCTTCTGTTTCTATTTCCACCACCTGGCATACTGGAGAACCTTGGGCAAGTTCCTCTGCTCCTATTTCCACCCTGCTAAATGAGAATGGTATTGATCTGCCTCATAAACCGCATTAGTGTTTTAGCAGCAGGTCACTGTCATTATTATTCTGTTGAATAACTACAGATTTGAAATAGTCCAAAGGAGGAGTAACTGGCCTGGGAAATCCATGCACAGGGGTGAAGAAAATCATTGCCACAATACTTTCTTTTTGAGAAAAGTAGCTAGTGTTGTATGGTCTCTTTTTCTCTGGTGATGAGGGTTGTAGCATCACATGTTATTACACTTCTTTCTTCCTTTATCCCTGCACTGGCCTTTGTACAGAGGTGGGCTCTTGCCCTTGATCAGGACATAGACAGAATCATCATCCTCTCCAGTGAGAGCAGCATATGTACAGCAGCTGAGGGGAGCATGTGGTTCCACATTCATGATGTCAAAATGTGTGTGTAAGACAGCACAGGCACCCCAATGGCCTTGGCTTAGTCATATTGCTCAGTACAAAACCAGTGCAAAGGATGCTGGGTTCAGTTCTAATTATCCACTCATAATTAATTCATAATTAACAGCAACAATCAACACTGCTGTCCTGCTCATTTAATGTCTTCAATACTGAAGGCTCTGAATCAATTTTTTTTATGTTTCTCTCAAAATACACTTGTGTGAGACAAGTATAGCTCAGCAACGTACTCATCTTGTGGAACTGATTGCTTTGTATAGTGAAGCTAGGTATTCATAACAGGGAATGAAATTATAACTTGTAAAGCATTAATTAATTTTTGTGGGTCTAACTTCTGGACAATATTTATTAGTGGGCAGTAGGTCACTTGGATCGAGCCGTATGCACGGCATGGCAGCACAACTGAGAACAAGTGTTCCGAGAGGTATCCTCCCATTCCTCTCTCAGCAGGCTCCTTCTGCTGGTGAGAGCTGGATGCCTTGCTCCTCGTGTCTGATCATGCTAGGTTTGCATACTTTAATGCTTCCAGGCAGTCAGCGCTGCAAGGGCGCTTCAGGCAAACACCATTGTCCTGCAAAGTCTTCACGTAGCTGGGAATTAAGTTTTATACCTCGTCTGTAGCAAATATGTACACACCACAAGGTCACAGAACCACAGAATCAGTGAGGTTGGGAGAGGCTTCTCGAGATCTTCTTGTCCCAGCCTCTGCTCAAGCAGGTTAGCTGGAACAAATTGCCCAGGACCAAATTCAGTTGGATTTGGAATAAATCATGGGTGGAGACTCTACAACTCTCTAGGCAACCCATGCTAGTGCTTGGTCACTCTCACAGTAAAAAGGGTTTTCTGGAGTTCAGATGGAATTTTATGTGTGTCAGTTTGTGCTTTGTTGCTTCTTTTCTTGCCCTGGGAAATACTGAGAACTGTCTGCCTCCCTCTTCATCCCTCCAATCAGATATTTATACATTTGCTAAATCCATGCCTTGTCTTTTCTAGGCTAAACAGTCCCAGCTCTCTCAGATTTTCTTCCAGTCCCATAATCATCTTCGCTACCTTTTTCTGGACTTGCTATAGTAAGTCCATACCTTTTTTTGTACTGTGAAGCCCAGAGCTGGATGCAATAGTTGAGACGTGGTCTCACCAGTGCTGAGTGGAGAGGAAAGATCACCTTCCTTGATCTGCTACAACGTTGTTCCTAATGAGGAGGATTCTGTTGTACAGTCCTGGGAGAGATCCCTCCAGCTGACAACGACAAATAACTGTGCTTGCTTGCCATCATGCTGGATATGCATGCTTGAACTTCTTGTGTTTGGAAAAGGCAACCATGCAATCTCTTTCTTCAGCCATTCTGGTACAATTCATCTTTGGCTATCATTTTTGCATCAAACTGGCATTTCATAGACCAAGATTTCAGAAACATTCAGGATAAAATTCTAATTTTTCCTCATTCTTCACTTTTTTCCATCTCTCTAACCCATTTGGTGCTTGGAGGTTACATTTCTGTCTTCAGATGTGTTGTGGACAAAGCAGACAAGCAATGAGAACTGCAAAAGGTTCAAAATCCAATCATTTTTCAGTTTAGCAAGCATAAAAGATTTATGGAACTGGAAAAAATAATAATGTCCTGCATATATTTCTCAGCTTCCTCATCAGTTTATAACATTTTAATGAGTCCTCCAGGGCAACCTGAATCCTCTTTTTGCATCTCAGGGCTTCTCCTTGAACTATAGCGTTTCTTTGTCTCTGTTTCTCCTGCTGCTCTTCTTCTTTCTCCCTCCGCTCCTTTGTCTTCTGTAGGCGGTTTCTTCTTCTGACCATGTCTAGCCTCCAGATCAGTCCTGTATGCTCCCTATGTTTCTCTTGCTTGCTCTTTCCTTAGTTTCTAATGCCATAATTCTTTCTGAAGTTCTAAGAACTAAAAAGTTCAAGTGACTAAAAAAAAAAAATAAATTCATTGGGAGTTAAGTCATCCTTTCTGTCTATGCTAGTGAATGATTGTCTCCTCCCATTCGTGTAGGTATAACTCTCCTGTCTCCTTAACACAGACCATAAGAATCACAGTAAAAAAACATCATAAGACTTAAGAGGACAGATAGTTCACAAAAAAAAGAAAAATCTAATTTTGCGATTTGTACAACTGTCTTCTAACCTTTAGCACCACTTTATGCAATTCCAAAATTTACTATCTGTCTTCACAAAACTACTACTGTGACCTTTGGTTCTCATCTCTAATGCAACATAAAACATCAGAAAACAGTTTATGCAGAAGCTAATAATGATCACATAAATAAAGCCAAATTGTGGTCTTCAAAGTCAGTGAAATTATGATTTGCCTTCACCTGTAGAAAGTAGAATTGAAGGAAAAGGGGACAGAATTTCATCTGTGATAGATTAATAGGGGGCCATGTATGTCAGCAAAGTGATTTTCAGCTTTTGCCAGTAAATATTGCTTTTCTGTTTACTGTGTCTTTACAGAGAGTGGCGAATGAAGATAAACCACAGAGCAGATGTACCTATCTTAGACAAAACCTTTTATTTTCTGTTAAGCCTGCAGAATCACAAATAAAATGGCAGGCTTTATTTATTGCTGGGTAGTGCCATGGCTAGGATCAGAAGTGGAAGAGTGATGTGGATCAGAATCCAGTTACTGAACTGGACAGCTGTAATAGCTGCTTGAGGGTCTTCCTGTATCTTGTGGAGTTATCTGTACACCTGGGAAAGAAATGCTCTTCATCTCTTAAACCTGCTGCTGTAAAACAGAACTGACTCCTTAGAAGTTTCTCTGTTTTGGTGGTATAGAGTTAAATCTCCAAGCATTGGCCAGATACTGACAGCTGGTGAGAATATCTTATAGGATCCAGACCATTTCATGGATGTTTTTTGGTTAGATTAAGTCTGTTATTACTCTTTACAAAAGGACTCCAAAGTATTACAAAACTCAACTGTGCTATCAACTGTGTTGCCAAATGGAAAACACTTGATATCTTTCATAACAAATCCTGTGATACTTCCATCACAGCACAAAATAATTCAAATAAGTACTCTTCTCATCCCTTGAAGTGGTTTGTGCCATGTACCGCTGTGATGTAGGAAGTTGTTTAACCAATGAGCTGGTTATATCCTTAGGCACTGAGTCTGAATGAACAAAGGGCAAAATCATCTGTGTTGAGTTCAGGCAATCCACCCAAGTAAGTCTCAGCTGCGGAGCATGATGTAGCCTGATCTTGATGATTTGGCCATGGCAAGATCAAGAGAGGATATATTTGATTTGTGGAGTGTAGTATCACTATGCACCAAGTGAGTAAGTGAACTCACTAAGGTGCCAAGGAAGGATTGGTCATAATGCAACTTGTACAATTATCTACAAGGCAAAAGACAAAGACCATAAAGAATAAGCCAGTCAGGATGCAAAATTTTGTAAATAAAGCCTGTGGCATGATGGAGATGCAATGTAGAGGACAATACCACTCCTCATAGCAGTTAAGGACGAGCTTAACAAGTCACTATCAATGAAGAAAGCCCTAATTGTCTTCATGTAAAAAAAAGAATCTTAATTTTAAATAATCAAAGAAATACTTGAAGCAGTCTCAGCATTTCTCAACAGCCTGTAACTGTTACATGAAATGCATGGCCAAATATTAACACTTTCTACATAATCCTGCCTATGGTTGCCCACGCAAATGTTCTTCCATTTGCTTTTAATGGAGGATTTTCCACTGTTGAATGCAGCATTGCTCAGCTTAATATAGCTAAATCTTCTTCTTTTCCATTTTACTAGTGAGTTGACCTATTTATTTGAAAAATACAGCTACTGAAGACAGGAGGTTGTTTTCATTCTAGAGACTGCAAGATACAACTTATCAAGAGTTGTCACTTTTTGTCCTCTAAATGTGAATACTTTTCACAAATTGCCTGTCACTAATGATTCAGGACACAGGAAAATGAAATATTAATGTTTTTCTAGGAAATACAAAACCTCAGTAGGTGCAATGTAACTACAGTCACCTGAGTGTCAACAGTGGTGTGGTTTTTTTTTTGTTTTTTTTTTTTTTTCTGTGCTAGAGCTGTTAACTTATAACTGGGTTGAGTAACCCTTTATGACAGTGATTTACTCAGCAAATAAATACCCAGTATGCTGACATTTTTATTAGGTAGCAAGTAGTCATCCAGAAATATTGACTGCTCACTATTTAGACAAAGGCTCTGTAACTGCTTCTGCTAGGAATTACATCATTGTTTTAACACAACACAACACAGGACTCTTAAGGTTAGTCTTGGGATAGCTGTAACAACAACAACTATGTATTTTAAACACACTCTCTCAGTTGTTTATTGCTTGCTTTTCCATAAAACACAAAGTACCATAGCTTAAGAAAGCAGTGTGTCCTGGAATTTAAATAGCTTTCTGCAGACACCAGCTTTGCTGTTTCCTACCATAACTGGGTTCTTTTTTGTTAAAAGTAAAGCTTGGTGTCTGTGACTTCAGCCTGGAATTGCATTTTGCCTTCAGATACAAGCAGCATGCTCTCACATTGACACAGATCATGGAGTCTCTGTCGGAACTGATAAGCTCAGCATCTGAACTCCTCCTGAGCCATCAGGAACGACATACAAGCCTGTTGGTCCTGTTGGCTGATGTCTAAGAATAGCTGCACCACTGTCCCTCTTCTACAGCCAGGCTATTATTCCAGTTGTGCTCAATCACAGGAAAGATGACTCTTTCTGGAGGATGGATGATAGTGTTTCCCTTGACAAGCCTTATTCTCCGAGCATATTTTCGATTTTATGGCTGTTCTCTATCAAACTCTGAAACATGACATTCTAGTATTCTGAGCTGGACTTCAGAGAGGCATCAGCAGGGATGTGGCTATGACCTGCCTTGCACTGGGGAAAAAAGAAGGAGGAAGAGTGTGTAGGCTACTTTGCCCTCCTTGCAGCTTTTTTCACTTAGTTAAAAACCATTCCAACAAGACTTGATTGGCCATAATATGGTCTGGCTTTATATTTGGGGAATTACTAAAGAAATACCAGCTTCAGCCTCTGTCCCCGTCCCACCATCCAAAAATGCCCTGAGAAAATGAAATTAAACTTTCTGTTGTTCAGTGAGCTAGTTTTAGAATCATATAATAATTTTCTTTGGAAGAGACCTTTAAGATTGTCAGATTCAACCGTTCCCCAGCACTGCCATGTCCCTCAGTACCACACCTACACAGCTTTTAAATCCCTTCCAGAAAGGTGACTCCACCATTTCCCTGGACAGCCTGTTCCAACCCTTAACAACTATTTCTGTGAAGAAATTTTTCCTAATATCCAACCTAAACCTCCACTGGTGTAACTTGAAGCCATTTCCTATCATCCTGTTGCTTGTTACTTGGGAGAACAGATGGACCCCACCTTGCTACAACCTCCTTTCAGGTAGTTGTGGAGAGTGGTAAGGTCTTCCCTGAGTCTCCTTCTCTCCAAAATAAACAACTCCAGTTCTCTCAGCTGCTCTTTCTAAGAGTTGTTCTCCAGACTCTTCACCAGCTTCATTGCCCTTCTTTGGACACACTCCAGCACCTCAATGTCTTTCTTTTAGTGAGGTGCCCAAAACTGAACACAGTATTCGAGGTGTGGCCTTACCAGTGCTGAGTACAGAGGGGTGATCCCTTCCCTAGTCCTGCTGGCCACACTGTTTCTGGTACAAGTCAGGATGCTGTTTGCCTTCTTGGCCACCTGGCCACACTGCTGGCTCATGTTCAGCCAGTTGTCAAACAACACCCTCAGGTCCTCTTCCACTGGGCAACTTTCCAGCCACTCTGCCCCAAGCATGGGGTTGTTGTGACCCAAGTGCAGGACCCAGCACTTGGCTTTGTTGAATCTTATACCATTGGGCTTGGCCCACCAATCACATCCTCAAGCAAATCAACACACCCACCTAATTTAGTGTTGTCTGCACTTGATCTCCTTGTTTAGGTCATTGATAGAAATATTAAAGAGAACAGGCCCAATACTGAGCCCTGAGGCTTGGCATGCATGGCTTCTTTGACATGCATGACTGATGACTTAAAAAACAACAATTTGCCAAAAATAAAGGAAATAATCAGGAAGGCAGATTGACAGGGTAATGTGCAGTGTCAAACTAGGTTTTTTTCCTGGAGTCCATTCCTCTGCTTTTTCACTTAGACTGCAGGTGAGTCATCTTGTGGCTTTCCACTCCCTCTGCTAGGACTTCATTTTCAAATTGAGATGGAGAGACATCAAATGCAATCTTCTGTTGGGTAAATTTGCCCAGCTGAAACTGCCAGTGATCTTTCATTTAGAGCCACTCTTGCCCTGCACTAGGTACTCACTATTTCCCTTCTCATTGCTCTGGTACTACTCTAAGCCAGCCATCACAGCGTTGTCGGCATCTGCTGGTTTCCGTCTCTTATTAAAGAGCAACACATGGAGCTATTGCTCAGACTTCTCATGTATGGGGGAACAGGCACTCCTAATTCTCAGTTTAGAAGAGGTTTAAGTACATTCTCCTACCATCTCTTCCCTCCTTCTTGCCCTGCACAACAAGGTATTTGGATAGATATGCTGACTCCAGGCATATCTAGGCATAATTCATTGCCCCTGTTTTCCAATCTGTAAATTTGTCTCAGCTTCATATTATTTACCTCCTTTTCCCTTTTATTCTGTTTTAAACAGAAATGCCTCCCAAACAACATAAACCAACATGTAAAATAAACATTTCAGAGTTGCCCAGTGAGTTTTTCATCTCTCCTACACTCTAGATGTAGTCTCAGTATTATAGCAGCAGCTAGAGAGGAATGGCAGAGAGAAGAAACTGTGAACAAGGTGATGTGTTACTCCTCTTTATGGTATTTCTCATTCATAGATCAATAAATGGGAAAATACTGGACTCATAAAAATGATTAAGACATTGTTCAAATCTTAGTCTTGTTACACAGAGAGCTGTGGATTATAAAGCCCAAAGGTGGAGGCCAGCTAGGTACTTCTGAAAGTTCTTAGAAGCCACGAAATGACTGCTTTGGGTTTGATGTTCCTGGTTTCCTAATCAATGATGGGCATTGCCATTGGGCTGTCTTCTCCCGAGCTTGGCATGTTGCAACCAATACAGCTACTACAGAGTCCCTCCAGAAGAAAGCGCCCATGTGTTTGCTGCTCTTACTCTATACATAGACTATGTGTGTGGGTATCTGTCACATCTCTGTACATTAACAGAATATCAGAATTCTTCCTGTGTTCAAACTGATAAAATTCTCTATAAGCAGTCTGTGAACTTGCCTCTTTCAAAAACAGTCTGAAAATGTCTTTGAAATCCTTTCTTTAGGATGGCGCAACCTTATATACCAGGTACACAAGAGCACAGACAGAAGCCAGATTTGCAAAATAATTCTTCAAAATTCCTGCAAAGTGTCCAGAGACTAAAATAATTTGCCTAGTCCTGCAGCAGGAGAGGTAAACTGGCACAGCTCAACAGAAAGCCCACCTGAATGCTGTTTATGCCTCAGCCCTTTCTAAAGACTTAGAAATATTGTTTGTATTTCTTTACTGACCATGGGAGAATAGCTAGGAAGATAGCCGAGCTCACTGTTCAGGAGCTGGAATTAAGCATGATTTATTAACATTGCAACATTGTCTCCTGCTGGCCACGGGCAGTAGCAGAGTCAATTCTTTGGCATGTTAGCTACCACCACATCCCACGCCATTCCTCTGCAGTTCAAGAACATACTTGGAGTGTGTTCCCTTGAATTCACAAAGAAAATTAAGTATTCCCCAAGGAATACCTTCTCTTCCTTCATGCTTTTACATGGTGCTTTAATGATGTATCAGTGAAAAGAAAGTAAATGTTTTTTTGTTGTTGCTGTTTTGGGGAGTTTTGGTTATTCATTTAGAGGATACATCCTTTTGCTTTCATCTTGAAACAGAGGACAGAAAAGAAATAGGATTTATTTTTGGCCCACTTCTTCAAATGTAATAATTGGTGGCTGTGACTCCAGCTCCCTGGGGATCCTTGAGTCTGAGCATCTGCTCCCCACCATCTTTTCACAGAGACCGCCAGAAAGCCTCCTTGGTTACTGCTGTCCACCAGAAGACATTTACACATTTCCAGACTTGTGTGGTCTGGAGCTAAGATCTCTGCTTAATTCAAAAGAAAGCTAATAATTTCAAAATGGTCCAAACTATTTTGCTTTAAATAGTCCAGCAGGGCTGCTGGGGCTTTGGGGGACCTGCATACTACAACTTAGCTCGTCTTCCATATACTTGAGTATTAAATGTATTCTCATTACTTACCTTGCTTTAAATTAATCATCATACTCATCATATTAAGGTAACTGTAAATAAAAATTTTTATTTGCAACTTCTAGAATAGATTATGTAGTTACAAATATTAGTGGCTCCTGCTTGAGATCTCAGAGATCACAAAATAATAACCTCAGGATGATAAAAAGCATAGGGTGTTTAATCCTTATTGCTTTTTTCTGGGCATACTTACAGCGATTAAAAAAAATTCTGCAACACTTCCATGGTTTTTTTTTCATATCTTATGCAAAACTGACAAATTAAAGTAAGAGAATATGGCTTTCTCAAGTGGTTGGTGCATGGTGGGTTTGGGTTTTGTAGTTGATTTTTTTTCTTTTTTTTGGCATTGCATTTGTTCTCTGTTTCTTTCATTTATCAGGATTGGCATTGCTCAGAGCTAGGAGACCCATGCCTTGGTCTCAGAGTGACACATCATATTTTATCTTTGAGTGGATGGTGAAACTGCTTTAGAGAGAACATAAATGTAGAGGTAGAATAAAAGGAACCAGAGGGCCAAATTCTGCACAGACCGACACCTGTTTGCGTTAGGGATTTAAATTAAGACAGAATTTCTTTCTTGAGATAAATTAATCTCTCTTACGTGCAAGAAACTTGCACTTAGGCAATTCTGAATTATGCAGATCTAGCAAAACAAAATATGGCTTTTTGAGAAGAAGTGCCAAGTTTTATTTAATTTGAAATCGCACTGACTTAATTTGTGCTACACACAAGTAAAGGAAGGCATTTTTAAACCCAGGAACTTATTGGTGCATGCATTATGATTTGCAATATGTACACACTGTCACTAGTTCTTCCAAAGGAAGATTTTCTCAACCGTTTCACCAGAAAGTAATTCAATGGGTTATAGCTATAAATGGCTCAGCTTTAAAATCTTCCCTGCTGTTACAAAGAATAAAAGCAAATGAGGAAACTGTATCTAAAACAGAAGTGATGGTGGACTGAGTTTTACTTGAAAAAATGGAAAGGGTGAATTTACTTCCCTAGTTCAGAGAGCTCTCTGAACTAAAATACTTGAATGGGTCCCAGCGTGTCACTTCTCAGACATCCTCTCAAACTGAACTAAGAGAGTAATTGCAAACAAAAATTTCGACAAAATGCCAGACTTGTGGGATTTTTAAAATACTGATTGATGGTCAGTATCTCTGAAGTCTAGTATCTGATCATTTAACATAGGTCCTACACACTCTGGGCTTTTGCAGGACAGTTGGATTCCCCCATTAATCTATTGAAAGTTATTTTCATCCTGAAAACGATCAAAAATTTGTACAGAGATGCTGAAAATAGTGCTCTGCTCTTTCTAAAGGCTGACTGAACAGCCATATACTTTAATAATACAGGTGTTCAGTTAAAGTGCTGATATCAAACATGCACATCTGCTGCTAGATATGCTGTTCTGGAATTTAACAGGCTTGATTAAAGAGTTTTGGACTGTATTTGGACAGCTATTGAGAGTCCAGAAAGGGAAGTCAGCCTTATAAGTAGTTTGAATGAAGCTAGGGATGAGGCTGTGAAGATATTCCCATCTCCTGGAGACGCTCAATAAGGTAAAATGGGTGTGAAAGAAACAGACCTTTGTTCCTATGCTAAATCTTATTCCCTAACTTCCTCCTGTTAGAGGAGCCATGAGCAGATGTTGAGTTGAGTACACGCTTTTGGTAGCCAGTGACTGGTGTCCTGTAGCTGCTTTGGGTAAATACAGTAGCCTCAGTAAGCCCTGTTTAGCTGCTTGTGCCTGGGACTTTCTCCAAAGCAGAAGTACTGTGAAGCAGCATGCTGTAGGAGAAATAGGGTTGGTCTAGTCTCCTAGTGGGCAACCTTTTTCATCCTGGGCTCTGAACTGCTGCAGGTATCATATCAGTCTGTAATTTACCCCATAAACATGAATATCTTCTTGCCCAAATCAGCGCTAACAACAGAGGAGGGAGTGGATGTGACCTTTACAATCTTGATTGCAACATGCCTTCTAAAAAAGAAGGGTATACACACAGTTAAACTGTGCTTTCATTTTTCCAGATTCTAAACTTTGCCCACAGATTTAGTCATTGCTTGAGAGGCCAACCAGGCTGCATGCAAATGTCAGGTAAATTGGCAAGCTCCCCAACAAAAAAGGCAACATTCATAATGCTTGTGGTAATGTGACTGTATCGAATCACCCAGTTAATTGTTTGAGATACTTAAATTAGTTTGTAGAATTTGTACTGAAAGAGAATTAAGCCCCAAGAGTTCAATGAAAGCAAAGTTGCTTTGCTGTAGTTTTTCCTTTGCAGATCTGTTCTGAGAAAAAAAAAAAAGCCTCCTAGTTGAACAACATTGCTAAAATTATTTTCTATTTTGAGCGTGTGTTTAAGCTAATCCTTTTGTTCCATTCAGAGCTCATCCGGTGATGCAGTGTTCCCTTTTTTAGTTCTCAGAATTGTTGCCCATAGCTAATCTACGCTCATATCTAAGCCTCTAGAGTTTATACCCCTTTACATGGACACCTCCAAATTCAACTGACTGAACTGGACTTTATGAAAGTCTCAATGAATGGAATGAACAAGGCGCAGGTGGCAGAGCATCTTGGAGGACATGCAGCTAGCAGGAAAGCATGAAGCATTCACAAAAAGTACACAAGGTCATCTCTGTTCTAATTCATGCTGTAGCACCCCAGTGGTTTGGGCCTCTGTGTTAGGACAAACTTTCTCAAATCCTTTGAAGTCTTCCTTACACCTGTTAAAACAACATTCTGTTCCTTTCACAATGGGTAACTAACATCGTCTACCTATTTCTCTGATCTGGTCTTAATTGCTATGCTTAAAATATAAAAAGTCATTTAAGACAAAAAGGTTTTTTTTCATTTAAGGCTGGATTCTTCTCTTATGTGACTACACCACCTACTCTTTTCCCATCTGTTATGTAAAATCCGTGCTTAAAGTTACCTATCCAAGACATACTTTCAATTCTCAACTGCTCTGTATGACACCAGTGCTCCAGGCTCTGTGGCCTTAGCTCCTGGCTACATCCTACAGCATTTTACCATTTATCCTTCTTACTGCAACATCATTTAAAAATGAAAGATGGAAAAAACCCTGGGTTATGATTCCTTGAGCGTGTCCAATACCATCTTCAGGTGTTGACTTGCTTCCTATCCAGCCCATGTGGCAGCTCAATCTCAGCTTTAAGGAACAAGCACAATAACTGTGTTTTCAAGAAGCAAAATGTCTGCATTTTGGGATCACTGAGAGGATCAACACTGACGCAAACAGTGTTTTCTTGTCCTTATGATTTTGCTGTATGAAGGCAATACTAAAGGAATCTGTAGAAGTCCATATAATTCTGCACCAGTTGTTAATCATTGCAGATATTAAGAATTCTCTACAACTTTTGGGATTTCCTGGTTTTTAAGTCTTCTGGCACTATTTCCAAAGTACCGAAGCCTGACCCTTAACCAGTTCCCATAAGTCTTGAAGACTTCTATATTTATCCAATTTCCAAATGTCTTTGATACAACATTGCAGTGCTTTTGTAGCACCATGAAACATCCAACCCCTGCTGGCCCAGGCTAGTGACTTGGTGCTTACCTAGGATCTGCCACAGGTAGGAATATAGTATCTGTTTCAGCAGTACTGCTTATTTCACACCTCTTATGTCAGAGACTAGATGCAACTCAGGTAACTGAATGCACAGTCCTAGTCTTAGCTATTCCTGTGGGTGCTCTTTTGTTAGTGAAGGGCATGCTGACATTCTTATTCTGTGGAGTCTTCTTACACTACCTTAACACTCTCTAAAGCAGTTGAATTCCTCCCTAGATAGACTTCCACAAAGGTTTTGTGGAAAGACAAAGCTTACCTTTGTCTTGTCATTGTATCTCTTGCCAGTTGAGACCCACCTCAGTAATTTCTCTCACTGGTCCTGTTAAATGTCTACATACAGCTATTGGCTGAAATTTTACCACAGCAGGAAAGCAAGAACTAGCAATAGACACAAAGGACTACCTTATTGTCAGCTAAGGATGTCTAATATTGACACTGCCTCCAAGACTATACTTGTTTAGGATCAGGTCAGGGAGGAAGACCGGTGTAAGGAAGACCAGAGTAATCTTTAAACTACAGCCTTCAGGTCATCATCCATGTTATCTGTGTTAGGACAAATGACTGATACGGACAACAACAATAGTCTCAGAAAAATGTACAACTAGCTAGGGGTAAGGCCTTTGGAAGTGAATCAGGTTCCTATGGTAAGCATAAGAGTAAAATGAAGGGATCAGTTTCAAACTTCCTGTGTAAAGGTTTCGATGTTAACACTAACGTCTTTTACCAAGGGATGCCTTAGGGAACATTGTGCTCAAGTTGTGAAGAGCTATAGCTTATGCTCGATACAGCACTTCGTGTGCTCATTATGATACATCCTCTTCTGTTACTAAAAATCGTTGAACATAAGCAAACAAACAAATGGAGACTACCCGTCTGTAATGTCATGAAAGACACGGAGGAAATGCAGTACCAAAGATTCAGCTGAAGTTGAATCATTGATATCTATTTAAATGAATGCAGAAAAGATATTTTTTCTTTAGTGCATAGTGACTAAATATATTCAGAGAATAAGTGCATGATTAAAAGGCTCAAAATCCCATGCTTCACGAATATATAAAATTTGAAATTTTTAAAAACTCCTAAAGAAGTTTTAACAGTAATAATGCTCAGTAGGAACACTTGGAGAAACAGAAATGACAGTTAAGTGCCTGAAAAGGATCTTTACATCATAACCTGAAATAAGCCCAGTATCTTGAAATTGATTTCTATTTGTATGCACATAATTAGATGTCTGTGCATGCAAGTAAGATAATAGGTACATGTATTATGTACATGACATTTTTCTGTCCTTTGTATAGATTTTAGACTGCAGTTGCATCTAGTTTATTGTAAACTACTGAGAGTTAGAATTTTACATTCACTGACACTACCCATTCATCCACTATATCTGCTTTGGCTGGTGCTGTCAGCTGCCATTGCTTTTATGGCTGCTATAGATAGTTTAAAGATCTTTCACTCTCCAAAAAAAAAGCTGTTTTGGTTCTCTAAGAGGTAGAAAAAGGCTTCTACAACAGCTACTGACATCTGTTTCAGCACACACATAATATCCAGCTTCACAGAATTTCTTCATTTACTGGTGAAGACACTGTTTAAAAATACAGATAAATTTGATGAGAACACAGCAACTTAGATTTTCCTGTCACAGAGTAAAAGTTCTCTTTTGCATGTTTTCATCTTTTTATAAGGCTGTAGAAATTAAAAATGAGAATAATTCCAGAGAGTCACACAATGCAAAAGCAGTGCTGAGAGAGCTCAAAGAGTTCCTAGCATAGCACCATAAAATATCAGAATCTAAAAACGTATGAAATGATCTCTTCTCATTCTTGTGTGGCTGTTTTTTTTTTTGTTTTTTTTTTCTTGGTTTTAAATTCCCAGAAAAAGTAGACACAAAATAACGAGTGGGAGTAATTTGCACTTCTTAGGTGTAGCTGTTACAATCACCTGTCCCTTAGGATACATCTCAACTAACCATTTAATTTGGGGGTATAATTAATTTTGTAGGGTAATCTTCTTTCCATTTTTGGAAGAATTTATCTATGTTTAATGGGATTTTTCCCCCTAAATATTTTTTCAGATCCTGATGCAGTTTTTCTGAGTACTCAATGGCAAAAAAAAAGTAGCTAAAAGCTAGAGGATCCCAAATGAAAGAAGAGGGACAAAGTTTGAAATTCACAACTGATGAAATAATAATTACTGCCTGTTTTTGGTGAGAGTATGGGTACTAGAAGATCCAACAATCAAACCCGAAAGTTTGCAGTAAAGTGTTATGCAAAAAATAAAATAACTGTTATGCAGTAAATGTAAAGACTCCAGCCAACTTCAGTGAAAAGGAATGAAACATTGCAATGTGACTTCCCTTTGGTAGGTGCTCACACTGTCTTCTGAGACTGGTCTTGTGCTATGCATACTGTGAGCCTGTCCACAAGTCCCTGGGAGCAGCGAGAGCATGCAGAGCTCAGTGGGATAACACAACACCAGCCTGGCCTCCACCCACCGGGGGGGTGGTGCTGTGGATGGGTGATGAACTGCAGGCAGGACACGCTGTGCTGATGGCATCTCCAGGGTCTACTCTTTCACAGTGGTGTGCCACAGCTTCACTAGTTCTTGCGTGCACACATTTTCTCCTCTTTTCGGTTGTGACTGTTGTGAGGAAAGGGCTATGAAAAGGCCTACTGATGGCATCTTTTAACAGAATAGATCCATACATCTTTCAGACCTGAAACTGGTCATATTTAATCAATGCATAGAATCATAGAATGGCTTAGGTTGGAAGGGACCCTGGAGATCATCTAATCCCACCTCCCTGCCATGAACAGGGATGCCTCTCAACTAGACCAGGTTGCTCAAGACCTCATCCAACCTGGCCTTGAACACCTCCAAGGAGGGAGCATCCACAGCCTCTCTGGGCAATCTATTCCAGAGTCATGCCACCCTCATACTGAACAACTTCTTCCTAAGATCCAGTCTAAACCTGCTCTCCTTCATTTTAAAACCATTTCCCCTTGTCCTGTCACTGGACACTCTTGTGAAAAGTCCCTCTTCAGCCTTCCTGTAGGTTCCTTTCAGGTGTTGGAAGCCAGTTATAAGGTCCCACCCAGAGTCTTCTCTTCTCCAGGCTGAACAATCCCAGTGCCCTCTGCCTGTCTTCATAGCAGAGATGCTCTTGCCTCTGGATCAACTTTGTGGCCTCCTCTGGACTCGTTCCAACTGATCTATGTCCCTTTTATGGCAGGTACACCAGAATACTGGATGCAGTATTTGAGGTGGGGTCTCACAAGAGCAGAGTAAAAGAGGAGAATCACCTCTCTTGATTAATGCATTTTAATTTCAGGCTTATTTTTTAGTTTAGCAAAAGAAGTTACTTATAACTTTTACATAAAATCCATTTTTTTTTTAATCTCAGTCAGAGAAGGGTATTTTGTTCTTACTGGGGATTATTGGCGTTTTTGACAGTATCCAGTACAATTTGAACACTTATTTAAAAGTCATTATAAGTGTACATATGTGGAAAGATAAATAGATAGGGTTTGTCCTGTCCTGCAGAGAACTATTATAGTGCCAAAATGGCAGTGGCTGAGTCCTGCAGCCCACCTTTGTATTCAGTGACATCTGCTTAGGAAGAGGTTTCAGATACTTTTTCCTCTTAGCTTGTTTAAGGTTGTTTTTTTTTGCCAGATGACGAAGATCTCAGCCACACGCTCAGCTTTCTCTTGGTGCTGGCGATTTCACTGCTTATTTCAGGCTCTAGCATGATAACGTCACTTCTGCATGGTTCCAGGAGAGCTGAAGTAAACACTCCCATGCAGTGCTCTGAGAGCCCACATACAGTGGCTCATGCTCGTTCTGCCAACAGAGCTGTTTCATCCCAGACACTATATTGTCTGCATAAATAAACTGTAACAGGAATTCATACACCAGCCATTCGTCAGAGATTTAATTTCTATTTTTGCAGCTCGCAGTAATTATTTCCTCATAGGGAAGCTGATTCTGCTTATATGGACTTTTCTTGAGATGGAGCATCTTTTCTGTACTTTTCTTATACTTGTTATAAAGAAAGATTATTCATCTCTAAATTTATAGCATCTAGACATGTTCCCACTTGCAGCATCCAGACAGACAGTTATTCACTTAGCTCTTCCCAACACCCGTTTTAAAAAACCCACAAAATAAATATTTTATTTTTTGAAAAAGACCAGAATCTTTCTTTTTCATCATACTTAACAACAGCTTTTTGATTTTGTGACACTACAAATACGTATTTTTTTTTCCAAATTCCAGGTGCCTCTTTGGACTTGTTTGTTCCCTTATGGTAAATGCTACTATCACCATGTCTGTGACTAAAGTCTAATAAAGGCTTATGAAATAAAATATGCATTTAACTAGTCAAACCAATAGCTGGGAAGCTTATAACATGAACATATATAAATGCCTGTGTCTTTAATTGAACCTTGTGAAACTTGTGTAGTAAAACCCATTTCTGGTCTTTGCTTTCAAACTCAATGAGATTAATCAATGCTGATAACTTCTTGACGCTAAATTGTGCCTCATTGACAGCTAAAGCTGCAGAGCTTTCAGGTTTTTACTGTGAAGATGAAAACTTTGAGTTGAAGAGACAGTGTGCCAAGGTCTCATTTTCTCTATACTACGTCCTTCTAGCTCGCTGTTCTGGTGGAAAGTGTAAAAGACTGCTGGTAGTACATATGGGGGTGAGAAGGCTCTCTACAGTGGGAGGAAGTGAAGGCAGGTTCTCGTTTCATCAGGTCTGATCAGGCCTAAATCTGTCCTCTGATTTGTCTGCGTGTTCAACATGTAGTACTCACACTCATGTTTGTGCTTGTCATCAGAGAAGAAGGGATGGTCTTCAGCTCTGCTCTCCATGGTTGCCACAGAGTCTGCTTTGGACTCCTGATGCGTGGCCAGCCCAGGGTTAGTTTCTGATTGCTCCATGTTATGGCACAAGCCTTTCTGTCACATCTGGAGTTGACCTGGAGTTGGGCAGCATAAAGGCAGGAACAGTGCCATTGCTGAGAAGGGACAGTCCAAAGCAGGGCAGCTTGGTGACCATAGCAGGTTCTGTCAATAGTCCAGTAATCTCTGGGCAAAACTAGGGAACACATCAGGTCTAATGTCAGTCCAGGACCAGTCAGCAGGTGAGGGTCAGGGTCAGGGAGGACAGCTAAGGATAATCCTACCAAGCAACACAGCTTGGGCTGCAGCAAAGGCCTGTGGGCACATGGAGCCCACCAGCCTTGGGGAGAGGACTGGTGGAGGCCAGCCACAGCCAGGAAGGGCTGGTGATGTGCCCAGGGCCCTGGCATCTGTGCACGGTGCTCAGCTGGGGACATGAGCCTGGGTTCTTGACTGCAAAGGAGTAGCTTCTGAGACTGAGGAAGGACAACAGATCTTTAGTTTGTGATGTTGATGTTGTGATGTGTTGTGATGTTGATATTGTTGACTGAAGCTCAGTTTTTAAGTAATTTGATCTCAAATCCTTGATGTTAAGCTGATGGATGAAGGAAGGGAAAACAAAGCTTTGTAAAATCAGACTACCTCAACTTGCTCAGCTCTACCAGATTGCCAGTGCATGCCAGGCTCTGCCTTCTAGTCAGCAAAACCTTCTCTTGTGGGGGGCAGGTGCTGCCCTCACACGCTGATACTGTCATCCATGGCTTCATCAGAGCCCTGGCTACCAGAACCATCTTGCCATCTGAGTCTTAGCTTTCATCTTCTTCCTGCAATGACTGTGGAAGTGCATTTAGAAATTAAGGTGGAGGGACAGAAAAAAGTCACAAAAAAAGGATGAAATGAGAAAGGTGGAAATTGGGAGGGAAGAAAATGATCAAGGGAAATTAGGATCCCAGTTTCCTTCTGCTAGACACTAACGAAAAGCTTTTGAAGTGTTAGACCACATATTTTCAGATGTGCCTGGGATCACTCTCTGCTGAAGCCACTGATCACCTTTTTAGCTGTGAGGTTGACTCTTATGCTGAATGCCTGTTCTACCAAATCCAATTGTGAAGGCAAAATATTTCACCTGCTGTAGTTAAATCTCATGATTTTTTTAAGCCAGTCTCCTGATTTTTGGAGCCTGACTCACGGTTTCTGTGGAAAACTTCGGCTTGGCAAATGCTGAAAGCAGTGGGAGTATTTGCAGCTTGAAGGCACTGTTCAGCGAGAGGAAGGGTGGAGGAATCTGCCCCTCAGCAATTAGTAGACTCGCTTTCTACGAAAGGACGTGTCATTTGGTAGGTTATTTTAGCATGCTGTACAGATGCAGATTATTTTTTAGAATTTTTAATTGGTGATACCATAGCAACTTTATACAATGAAAAACAGTCCAGGCCAGATTGTGCCTGAGAACCACCCGCCTGTTTGGGGGTGGCATAAAGCTGTACCAACCCAGGAGGACTTTGAGAGGCTCTTGATGCTCTGAATCTTGGTGTGGAAGGCTGTCAGATAGCTGACATGGATTCCTAAACCCACAGCTAGAGGGGACATGTCCATTGCCTCGTCTCCCTATGGGAATTCCTGCATCCTTTGGGATTGGTTCAAGATGTTGCAGCTAAAACCTCAAGATGCAAGAAAATTATTGAAATTCCAAGGTTTTGATAGATTTTTACCCTCTGTGAATCAGACATGGGAAAGTGTCTGAAGAAGTAGTGCAGGGCAGAAATCCATGTAACAGATTGCTTTGCTTCCAAGCCTACTAATGCTGCCACAGGAAATAGTTTTCTTTCAGTGGTCAGTGAGGACTAGTCTTTTCCTCTGTGCATTCATCTTAAACACTGTCTGCCCTTTGGGGGATAAAAGTCTAGATGGGTTATGTTCAGTGCTGGCCCTGCTTCCCTTGTCTGCCAGTGAGGGACAGAGAAGAGTGTCACATCACTAATGTGATGCAAGTCCTTTGGTGTTCTTTCCTTAGTCAGAGGACTGCTTTTCATGCCTGAATGTCACATCAGGTACAAATAGATCACAAATAAGATGAAGAGGCCATATTCAACTTCATGTATTATTGTACTTCCACACATGAAGTCTTTGCCTTTCTGCCATGTCTAAGACATATATATGTATATTTACATATATGTATGTGTGTAAGTATATGACTGTGAGACATATTGAAGTCATGGATAGAAATGAAAATGGACTGTGCTTGACTGGGTGAGTAGGCTAGGGACAAGCATGAAGAAGCTAGGTGTATGAAGCAGACAGAATGGATGTAAATGTAAGGCAGTACATGAAAGTGGAGGATCTTGGCTAAAAGAAGAAGAACAGATGAATCATGAGAACATTGTGGTTCCCAGCTCACCTAGGGAAGATGCAGATCAGGCAATGACTTTCACTGAAAAGCAGTGATGGGGAAAAAGGAGTTGGGGAGGTGGGGGGCTTTCAGAGAATGTCAGATGTGATCATTATGCTGTGACAGGTAGTTAGGAAAAGAGAGGATCAAAGCAGTGTCATGTATGTACTGGTTATTGTGGACAAACATTACAGCAAAGACTCTTTTTGTGAATTTGAAGTCTTTACTTGGAGACAAAATTCAACACATGATAAAATTGCACCAGTGGTGACTCTTGGGAAGGAATATAGTAACAAGAGAGGGGTGTTTTACAAACTGTGCAGAAGCTGAAATGGAAAGTACTGAGGCTGATCCAGTTAGTGGAGACAAGAGGAAAGTACCTGACAAACAAAGATTTCCCTGTTTCTGTGAGGAAGAAAAAGGAGATACATGGAGAGGTCACTTACTTACCTTGGTATTATCAAATTTTCTTCTGCAAGGCCTCCAGCAGCCCCGTGTTGTCCACAAACAAATGTATGGGAAAGGAGCTTGAAGGAAGAGCAAGTCCAGCACTTGGGAGCTGTCTGCTTACTGCCGATGTAGTTTCATAGAAAAGCCAACATAGAACATCACTGTGCCTTATACCCATGCTCAAATGTTTTCCCACCCTTGTGGGTACCCCTATGTCCCTGGTCATTCCCTAGAGATATGCACGAATCAGCTTCAAAAATACAGCAGAAGAGGAATGTTGCTGAGTATGCCTTTATGCAAACCACTTCCCATGGGATTGTCAATGGAAGGAAGCAATCTGAGTGTGAGAAATTAAACATTCTTGAAGCTATGAGCAGAATTTATCATGAGCTAATGCTATCACAGTAGAAAAACATCTGAAAATGTCCCTAGGGTTCTTTTAATAACAATTCTGAATGGCTTTTTTCTTTAAGTTGGAAGAATATACTGTGGTTTTGTATAACTGTGCTATTATTAATCTATAAGAATTTAGCATCAATAAATTGTCAGTTTAAAGAAAACTACTAAAGACAAATTAGATGTATTTTTGTTAGTTTTTGCTACCTATGAAAATGAAGTTCTGCATTTTGAGTAGTAGTCTGTGAATTATGGAAGTGTTTATTTTTTTAATTAGGGAGATATTAAATACTGTCCCCATTCTGTCAATGTGGTCAATGAATACACCACTTCTGGAATATTATGACTGAAAAGTATGACGGTGATCACCTATTTTTTCAGGACACATTCATAATGTTGAGAGAAAAGTTCTGTCCATTATCAAATTGCTTTTAAAGAGAAGTTAAATAGTAAATAAATGCCAGGAATTCAAAGCTTATATACTGACTTCTGCATAATACTGTGCTCTCCAAATCCCTTCTCTGCTTTATTAAACCATAGATAACTGTTCCCCTTTTAAATAATCTTAGTTTGGCTGAAAACTTTATATCAGTTTATGATAACAGATTATCAGAATGTTGCTGTTTTTTGAAGAAAAGTATCGGTTTGTCTTTCATAAATACTAATTAAACAACACAGGCTTACGTCAGTGTCAAGATTCATGTCAGCAGTTAGTGCAACTTCTTATTGTAAGATTAGTTCTGACACATTCCTTCCAGCACAGCAAGCAGTGGGATCCTGTGCAGCACTGAGAAGTCATCTCTCTAGAGACTGCCGGTAGGTATCCAATAGGAAGGAAGGCTGCTTTCTTTAACAAGATTAAAAACTCTCTGCTGACATACTCCCTAACTGAATCATCTCAAACTGTAAGTCTCACCACGCAGAAGGAATGAATGCATCACTCATCACCCAGTCTTCTCCCTTTACGACACAGTTAAGCCATTGGTGTTACAACATCTATTCACCGCGCCGGGTACGTGGTTGTGGGGCTGGCTTAAGGAGCCTTCTCTAGTCTGATCAGGGATCATTCACGACTGCAGTAATTGGCAATGATTTCTTGACTTCAAGAACTCAGATGAGGCTTGTTCCCTTGAGCGATTACTTGCTGTGAAAGAGGTGTAAGGGAGAGAAATGACCTTATTCTGTTCAGCTGGCATGTATGCTGCAGATTCAAGGGTTCAGTGGGCTCTGCTTAAAGGGGTGCTGGTAGTGGTGTCAGTGTCTAAATGTTACTGTTTGAGTTAGCTGAGATATCATTACTTCGGTGCCCAGTAGAAAACTAAGTAGAAAAGATGAGTTGAAAAGCTAAAAATACACTTTAAACTAAGCACACATAGTTTCAGCAATAAAATGAGAGCTGGGGAAGCAATGCCATCTCATGCACCTTGCAGAATTCATTGCATAGCCTTTGTCCATTATGGAAATGCTATGCCAACATGCAAACACTGGTATTTTAAGTGCTGTGTAAAATGTTGCAGCTCCTTAGTGGAGCTCATCTTCAAAAGAATTGCTTTAATTGTTCAGATTCACAGGGGTTCTGTTACAATGCCTTTTGGGTATCATTTCATTTTACTCTGAATGCTTGTGAAGTTGTGGAGTATGGTGACAGGGAGATATGATGGACAATGCTCCAACGCAATAGAGACTGCTTGCCCAGCAGTGCCCTGTGAACTAGTATTCTGTCTTGCTTCACAACATGTTAAGACCCAGATTTTTCAGAACATTGTAAGCATTTCTGTGTCTGGTCGGCATATTCAGTTGCCCTGAGAGTGTGTGCAACTGCAATAAAATGTAAAGGTAAGAGAAGGAATATGCATCTAATGGCCTGTGTGCCTGAAGTGATTCAGTGAGTAGTGCACCCACTTCAGAATTGTATTTTAATCATATTGCAGTACTGAAAATCAGTCTAGCATGAAAACTTGGATCCTCACAAGAACTGAGGCGTAGACTAGTGTTACTCTTTATGTGACGTATTTTTCTCTCTTTTTCTCGTTTAAGTGTGTTTTTTTCCTGATAACATACCATTTATTTTAAAAAAGGCACTGCATATCCACGATCAGAAAGTTATTAAATAGGTAAGCCTTCTTTATCCTCCTGTCTGTTGCACTGACTTGAAGCGAGTATGTGAAGCTTTGCTCTCAGTTTAGGTGGCTAATGACAAGTTTGGACCTCAGCATTAATCTGAAAAAGAAAATCATTACAGTACAAAGTGGTCTGGCTGATCCAGGAGTTGTATCAGATTATACCACGCTAGAAAGTGCATTTAGACTCTGTAACCTGTAATCAAGTGCTACTTGACATAAAGTGTATCATTCAGACACCCTTTGTCCATGTGTCTAAATACATACTGGAAAATAACCAGTTAACATCAAATGCCAAGACATGTGTCTTCCAGGTGGGATGTGTGTGGTGGTGTTCTAAGAATACTGGTGCATGGAAAAGAGGTATTAACATGAGAGACGACTGAACAATTTTTAATTTCTGTCTTCATCATATACTGACTGTCAGTGGGAGACCAAACCATCTTCCCAGAAAGCAAAGCTGTGAAATGTGATGTTACTTTTTGGCTTTGTCACGCACGGTGCATAAATGACAGATTAGTCCAAGCAGTGTCTGATTTGAAGAACCTAAGCCTGCACAACTGCTGGTGTGCGGAGCAAGATTTGGGCTCATGGAGAGATGCATGAAAGCCTTGAGTTTTCTAAACATCCCAGACTTAGCAAAAGTCAGGAGGTGAACAGAGATACAGTGGTCCCAACTGGGTGTTTCAGGCATCATATTTGTCATTATCCTTTCAAAATGAAGGGGTGTTGTGAAATTGTTTGCTAGTTTTAAATCTACAAGTGTGGAAAAAAGCTATATTGCAAACAGGTCTTGGTTTTGTTCTGAAAAATGCTGAATTCCCACCCTAACAAGAACTTGCTATTATTAAATAGAAATGGCCTTCTTTATGAACATCAAGGGGACTACAGATACTTAATATGACTTATTTTCTTAGGATTAGTCTCAAATGTTATCATAAAGAGCACCTGGACAATTTTTTTTTTTTTTTAGAGCAGAGAGAAATAATTTTAGTCTGTTCTCAGTTGATACTAAGGCCTGAGTCAAGAACTCATATACTGCATTAGCACGCATAGCATTGCATCTGGAGACAAAGGCAATTTGGAGCACATATTTAAACTCTTTATGAATTATTCAGAGATTTTAATTTGTTTGTTTCTTTTATTTATTTACTCTCGGATCTGCAGATTGCAGTTTAGGCACCATGTCTTCAGGTACAGAATAATATCCCAAGGATATAGGAGGGAGAGTACTTTTATATCACAGGAAATGGGCATAAAAAGAGAAATCAATATCATCAATATATAGGAAAGAGTTGGGAAAATTAATGATGACTTAAATTGGTGAGATGAAATTCAAAGTTTCTTCCTTTAGGCATTTTTGAATTGTGAATATATAAACATTTTGTATAGAACATATGGGATAAATGAAGCTTTTATTTCCACTTGCATAACTCAAAAAGGGAAGGGGACAGAAAATTTGTCTGAGACTAAGCACAAAACATTTGCATTCAAAAGAGATAATTTTTTGGTTTGTTTGGGTATTTTAGAAGTTGTGAGTAACTGAGAAAGGGAATCTGAATGGAAAGCAGAATGCTGCCTTTATAGATAACCAACTACATGGAGACATAGACAGAAGATACTCGGTGCATGCAAGTTCCTTAATTTAAACTTAAGAAGTATGATTTATTCTGTCCTTATGCTTAAATTAACTGTAGTTTCAGATGCATAATGTGCATATACTATAATAATGGGAGTGGGAAAATCAGAGTGCTTTTAAAATTGTATACCACTGTTTAATCTGCTCATGAAATTGCTATATGATAGGTATTCAGGCTGCTGAGTGTTACTGAAAGCTGACAAAATAGCTGGACTTCTACTGGGAAGAAATAATTAATTCTTTACTCAAAGAAGAGATTGTTGTTAACTATTCCAGAATGGTAACTGTTAAAGCACTCAGTCTCAGAGATACTCTAATGAAGACAGAAGGTTTATATAGGCTTGGCTAGTCCCCATGGTAACAGCCTTTCTACTGGGTTACCATAGGAATCGTCAAAGCCTTCGTAAGCCTCCCTTAATAGAACATATACGCTTTCCAGGCAGACTGGAATATCTGCTAGAGAATACACCTCCTGTTTTTAAATATAAATATAAACAGATTTTGTTTTAGAGTGGTACTCATCTCTGTTAAGGGAGCTATGCCACTCTTTACGTTAGAGTTATATTAAACATTGGAGTCACCTATGATATAGGAAAACGTGTGAGAGCTGAATGGTTTTACAAACAAGACAAACCATAAACGCTTGCACCTAACCTGTAGGGAACCACGAGCAAAAATACTGTTGTGTGCAGCACTTCTGACATAGCGCAACCATCGCAGTGCATTGCCCTTGCACTTCCCTGTGGATTCTGCAGAGCGTTATTCAGGCGGAAGGTTTGCTGGACAAAAGTTATACAACAGCAGACAAACAAGCAAGAAATGGAGCCAAAAGAAACAAACAGAAACCCCAGCTGAATGAAATGAGCAGAAGGCAAGCCAGTGAGTGACTTCAGCTCCGTAAGTCTTTCAAGACAGTTATTGGTTTGAGCTGCTAAATAACATTTCTTGAAACTATTACCTGGGCACAGTAGTAGTTGTTTCTTGGATAACTAGTCAGGAATTGCAGTTTCACATCCTTGGTCCTGAAGCTTTTTGAGAACAGGGAAGTACGACAGAGAACTGCAGATTGTGAGGGAGACATGCACCTACTGGCTGGTCTTGTCACCACAGGCTTCATCTTATTCAAAAGACCTTTACAAATAATAATAAAAAAATCTATTTAAGCTCCCAGGATTAACACAGTGTTCTCCATACAGAGGAATGACATTAATAAGATGACTTTTTAAGGAAATCTAGCCAACGTCTTCAGGGCTTGTTATTTTTCCAAACAAATGTTAGCTACAAAGCTTTCTACTGTAAAGCTGACAGCATCATCGTGCTATTATATTCTACTTTCCAGTTGGCTAAATTTTATTATATGGTCTGGGCTTATAAATCAGTGGAGCTGAATTGAAGGACATGTTCTTACAGAATGACACTAGCAGAGAATTTGGCCCTTGAGTTACAGTTACCAAGATACCAGCTTCTACAGATGTAAAGATCTCCACAAAAAACAATGGAACCACTTACATGCTTTGGTTAGGCATGTGCTTCACTGTCTTAACAGAGGAAGAATTCTGACTGGAGAAAACAAAGGTTTTAGAATTACCTGGAAATGTGTTTGTTTTAAAATGGATAATTGGAACTGCAGATGTCAAAATTGGTATATATTGCAGTAAGTTTGCACAGATGGTATCGCAAGGTATACATCATACATTATTCCTTTCCAGAGCTGGTAAAAAGGTAATATATTTTTCTAGGAAAATATTTGAATGAAGCCAGAAATGTCACTGATTTCACAAATAACAGAGGTGCCACTATGAAGGACATTTTTGGACGTCCTTGCCCAAAGATGATCTGTCTAGTTACCCAAATGCAAGTAGTGAAAATCTGAGGATAGCAGTCATCTGGAAGTGATCTGTTAGATAGAGATCTATTTACAGGGAAAGGGGATGAGAAAAAGAGATCTGTAAAAGAGTTAATAAGGAATTCTTTTGTGCATTGATAATTTTAAAGTTGCTTTAACTGTCTGTCGTGATTTAGACCCAGCCGGGAGCTGAGCACCACGTGGCTGCTTGATGACTCTACCACACACACCCCTGAATGGGAAGGAGAAAAGGGAGAAAAATCCAAACCCCTGTGGGCTGAGATGAGGCGAATTTAATACAACACCACAAAAGGAGCAATAAACCACAATAATAACAATAACGAAATGGTATATAAAGCGAGTGGTACAAAGGACAGACCATGTTAGCTCCCAACAGAAATGTTGCCACCCAGCCCCTGGCCCCAGCTCTTATGCTGCGGGCACGACGTCAGCATGGTATAGCATAACCTATCATCTGGCTTGGTTGTCTATCCTGACTGTAGCACCCTCCCAGTTTCTGGTGAAAATTAACCCTATATTAGCCAAACCACTGTCTACTGCCAGTTATGAGTTGCGCTTACACAGAAGTTGATCTCATGTTTTTGGTTCCATTTAAGGAGCTGACAGAAGTCACAAAGATGGTGTCTGGAGCAGTAAGATAGGCAGGATTATGTAGGGTATGGACAGTATGAGTACTCACCCACTAAAAATGTAGAATGCTTACTATTTTTGGAGATGTGACTAGCCTAGCCATGTATTGTCTTGCTAGAGTGGGTACTTGAAGGACTACCTGAAATGAAAGTCTAAAAATAAAGCCATGACTAATTCGTTCTATGGTTCAACTAGTTATGTGTCCACTAAATGGAACAATGCAGCTTTAATTTCGGGCATTTTGTTCTTTGACCATGAGAAAAAAGAGGATGATGTGGCCCAGGTAACATTCCTTAAATCAATAGTATTATGCAGCCTCTAAAGGGTCTTGTAAAAAATTACTACCTGTAGGCTTTCTGTAAGAGGACACTCAGTATGCCAACTGTCCCATTTGCCCCTGTCTTTGCCACCAAAAAGTCTTCACTGGCTTCATGTTGCAGAAACTGTCACTGAGGATTTTTAGAGGTGAAGATGCTGCCTGTTTTGTGACTCATGTTTTGAGACTGAATGGCTGCCATTTTCCCCAAGTGTGTCAGATTGTGGAGGAACTGCTGCACTCACTGCAGCCTCCTAGTGAAATAGCTAATATGTTTTTATGTTTGCATAAGAAGTCACAGACAATCAAATTGTATTCTTCTGTGAAACATGGCACATGAAAAACTTGCCTGGCATGCACTACATCTGCTCCACCACTGAAGGTGTTGAAGTGGTGGGTTTAGGTGAACATATCTGGCAATTTTATGACAACACAGGGAGCATAGTGCATTATCTTTGACTTTCCCAGCTGGGGGACCACTTCTCCCTCAGGCCATTCTCAGGCACATATAGACACACTTACCTACACAGACATGTTTGCTGTAAAGCCAGAGGGGTGGGACCACCGATCCTAGGCACTAGAAGTAAAGGGGAGACAAACGCACTGGAGCCTCTTTGGCTGCTGTTGCTGTCTGCCCTGCTCAGGCTGAGGGCTGTGGTAACGGGGTGGTGCCATGGCTGGATACGGGCTGTTTGGAAGGACATGCTGGGACGGTGAGGATGGAAAGTTGTACTTCATGTGAGAGAGCAGTAGGAATGCATAGGCTCTGCCTTGGAGAATAGAGCTTAGGTTTTAGATTTAGAAGGCAGAGATATGTGGGCAGTGTTTCAGTGAGTGTCTGCTAGAGACTACTTGCCAGGAAGAAGCAGATGATTCCTTCTTCAGACAACAGAAAGAAGCTGGATGTTTAGAGACCCTGGTGCTTGCAGGGGAGCTGTAGCCACCACAACATCTGCTGGGGGGAGAACAGAGAAAAGCACAAATGATTCAGGAAGTTTCTGGAGTGCATTAATGACAGCTTTCTAACACAGGTGAATGAGGAGCTGACAAGGGGAGGCACTCCATTTTACCTTATATTTACAAACAAGAGCGAGCTGGTAGAGGATGTAAAGCTCAGGGGCAGCTTCTTCTCAGTGGTTCCCATTGAAAGAATAAGAGGCAACAGGCAAACATTGTACTACAAGAGGTTCTCTTAAAAAAAAAAAAATAAAATGCTCTTTTCTTTTTGCCCTTTACTGTGAGGATGGTCAAATACTGGAACAAGTTGCCCCAGAAGGTTGTGGAGTTTGCCCCAAAAGGTTGTGTCTTTGGAGATATACAAAATCTAACTGGGTACAGCTTGGAGGAACCTGCTGCAATTGACTCTGCTTTGAGCAGGGATGGTAGACTCCATGATCTGAAGAGATCCTTTCCAGTCCAAACCATTCTGTGATTCTAATTTTGTAATGTAAGAGAGGCAGGAGAAAGACTCAGATGAAACTGGAAAAGGAGAAAGAAAAAAAGGATTGTATTTGATCCAACACAGCAGTAGAAGGAAGAACCTATTGATTTCAAAGTCTTTTGCTGCACAAAGGTGACATGGAGAAAAGTAAGAATGTCCCGGCTACTGCCCAGCTTTTCTAAGAAGGTAGGCATTAGCTAGCAGCTCTTTTCCAAAGAGAAATGGGGCATACCTGGGTTGGATGCAGGTGAGGAGCAGGTGCCAGCCCAGGGGCAACGCTGTGCTGCTGTCTTTGTAGAGTGCTGTTGTCAGTAGATGATTCCTATCTTGTTCACCATGTGGTTCATCACATGCCTTGTGTGCTGTATGGCTTGGTAGGGCTTCATGTTTCTCCTCTGCTCCTCACTACCTCTCTCTTGCTTTGGAACTACTGTGAACTTCCAGCCCTGTACTGGCACCTCTTCTCTTCATCATGACCCGACAGCATTGTCCAGCTGACCTCAGTGTGTGCGAGACCGCAGAGGTACTAAGTAGCCACGTGTGGCACAGAACTTGAGGGACTTACTGGCTTTCCTTCTGTGCCTTCACACACCTGTTCAGACTGGTATGACAGTTCCTTTTTGCTGTCCTAAAGAGTTTGTATTCTGTTCATGTTAGCTGGGTATGTCTGGCCTAGACTGGTTTAATGTTCATGGATACTTTTTAACTTCTGGGACAACATGTCTTAAACAAAGAAAAACAAAAACCAGCTGAACATGATTATATCCCTGTTTGGAAAACCTGGGTAACCATCCCTAGGGTAACAAGGAAAAGAGGTCACTGAAGAAAGACTGCATCCTACAGAATGAATAGGAGCAGGATTGAGGTATCTGAAGTGTAGGAGCTGTTGACAAGGAAAACTGAAGGCTTTTTAAAGGAAAGAGAAACCGTGTCAAAGAATTCTGCCTGCTGTATCACAGGCACCTTTCTGAAAAAACTAAATCACTGCCACAGGAAAGGGCTTGCCAGCAGTTGAAACTTGCATGCCTGAAGGAAGTGATTAGCATTAGGTGCAGTTAAAGAAACTACATAGTGTTTTTCTTGTTGGAAGTGGAAGTTAACGCCAAGAATCAAATAGAAAGGCAGGGAAGTAGCTTGTTTGTAGGTTTAAAGACTCAAAAGATTCAACATGTGAAGTACAAGGGGAAGACTCTAATTGTCAGGATAGAAGCACAAAACTGAGAGCCAAAGGAAAGGGAGGTCTAGGGTCTTTCTAGTTCATTCAGTTTTGTTTATCTAAGGTATTTCCACAGCTTAACAGCCTGTAAGCAGCCTTGAGTACAAATGCATGTAAGTCTTCTTTTATTTTTCTGGAAGTGTTCATGTGAATCCACTCACTCATACACTTGATTGGAATGCATGCTTGAAATCATCATTCCTTCATTCAGTTAATGCCTATGTCATAAAGTATTAAGACATTGCGAACAGAGAATACCAAGAAAATGAAATGGGTGTATGTGGTTTGAGAGAAAGGGCAGTTAAGCTGTAGGCCAAGCTTCATAGTGTAAAGAGGCAGAGCACTGTGGGTGCCAAAGGAGTTGCTAAATGGAACTGTGCCAGCAAAGACAGCGGAGAGTTTACACTGTACATACAAAGATGATCTTTCTTTCTGCCCACAGTTAGTCTGTTAACAGTTTTCAAGATCAGAGTAGACATGAGGAAGAAATAATTTCAAAAGATCCCAGAAATACTGAGTTGAAAGCGAGGAAGTGAATGTTTATGAGAAACATTTATGAAAATATTAACTTTTGGCACTGTAGGCATCCCTTTTAAGCTGAATGGGAGGGGCAGGGTTTAAAATCATAAAATCTCCTTAAAAATGATGCCATGATATAGCCTAATGGGAGCAACAGAGTACTGAAAAAAGTTCCTGGCAGTATTTATTGTGTCCTCATTTAACATGTGTAGGGTAAAATTAAAAAGATATTTAGTTGGAATGATAAAGAAGACATCATCTGAAAAATGTACCAAACCAAATCTGTCAGCAGTGATTTATTTTATTATTAGTTGGTCAAATAATGAAGCCCTAGTGAAATATTTTTCTCATTCTTTTTTCTCTATGCTGGAAGTATTGGCTGAGCAAGGAAAATTAAAATCAGAATTAATGACTGAAATAAGGAAAAGAGTCTGAAGTTCCTGTCTGTAACAAGGACTAATTATGTATGGACTGTATATATTTATTGTATATGATGGTTGGAAAATTTCTTTTCCAGAGGAGGAAAATATTACTAACAGCCATAGAAGGTTCTCACATTGTCATTTCAACCTCTTTCTCTTCCCCTGCCCAAGTTGCTTTTCTTCATTTTTCTATCCTGATACTGGTATGTAATGGTGGCATGGCGGTTAATGGTGGAATGGAGGTTTAAGAGACAGTGTTGGACAAACCAAGAACACTGTAGGTTATTAATTGCAAAGACAATACAAAGAAGTTGAGACTATTTAGCTCTCATGCTTTGGAGAAGAGGAAAAATAAGCTCTGCTCTTTTGAAGGACTTTGTAACTTTTCACATGCATATGGTTTTCCAGATGAGTGCTTTTTTGCCCCAGGAGAATTGCCACGTCTGATGCTGCGAGCCTGAGGATAGTCAGTGAAAACCCCACCAAAGGCTACACCTTGTAGCAATCACTTTGTGCTGTAAGTTGTTACATGTTGTAAAAGACTTTTTGTAAATACTTTTCTAACATATTTAATGTAAGGTTTTAACTTAAATGTTTTAGAATTCTTATGCATTCACATGTATCTTATCTTGATACTTCATGAACTGCACTGTTGATGTTTGGTATCACTTTGTTCTGCTAAACCTCATTTGTGCACATGCCCCCCAAAACCCCTACTACAAAGGATTCTGTTGAAATCCCTACCAGCTGCGAACCATTTAAAACTGCTTTTTTTTTTTAACAGGTGATTTCACTATCTCGTAGTCCTGGAGCATTTTGAATATTTGCCCAAAAACTGAGTTAGAAGAATGGGAAATAAGAGATCATATTGGTGTGTAAAATCAAAATTACTTCTGAGTTTTGTGAGTGTACACTGCATGTATGGGATCTGAGACTGAAATTATTATCATCTACCTCCTGAGCAAAAATCAACAAAATGAATTTTAATTGGCAGTTTTGCTAAGATCAATATAGAAGGATGTGATCACATAGAAGAAAAGGTCTAGAACTGAATTTTCTAAACTAGACTGATACGATCATGCTGTACCAGCCATTGCTAAATATAAACATTCACTTCTTCAGTTTTTAGTTTACCAGCATTAAAGAAATACATTAAAAAGTCATGTGCACTTCAGCATCTGGTAGCTCGGGGTTTTATGTTTCACAACAATATTGCTGACATACAATCATAATAAAGCTACATCTCGTATAACTGGTAGACATTTTGTGTCTTTACTGGCCTCAAATATGCAATATTGCACCCTATCATTTTATTTAGCACTAAAATATTATGGGCTGAGTTTCCTTTATAATTTGTTCCTTTCTAAAATTCTGTTTGTGTAAAAGAGCCTCGAAAGTGGCTGCAGATTGGGCAGGGGCTTTCATGGACGTGGCAGTCTTGATGAGTTCATAATGACTTGTAGTGCCTAATATGTGAATGAGCCAAAAGAGAAGACAGTGGTTCACTGACTGTAATTTTCTAAATTTGCCTCTGCTCATGCAACATGGCTGTGAAACATTTTCATATTGACAATATTGTGTTTTGCTTGCATTTTTCTGTCATCGTCCACATGTGTAAATGGAGCAACAGGTGCAAGATTCCCGTGTTTTCAAACTTCAGTCCTTTCCACAGATGAAATTGTGAAATACAATAGGATCATAAAGGAAGCAGGAAAGTGTGATGAAGGTAAGGGCACCCATGTAGACAAGGAAAAGTGTGTGCTTATGTTTTTTTATGGTACTACACATTGCATATGCACACACACTTTTTGTCAACAAGCCCAGTCGTTTTGAAGCGAAGGAGGCTTAGACATAGATAGTTGTGCAAGTGGAAGTAGAAATGACTAGAGCATGCACTCCAATGCAGGCTTGGCATAACACCACATAATAAGTTAATGAATTCTGTTCATAATGTTTGTTGCAATCAGAGATTTGATTTAACTGTGATGAGTGACATGACCAGATGACATCAGGGGAAAATAAAAACTGTTTTATCAATACTCTTGTTTTCTATCCTGCTACTTGCCATTATAAAGTCAATAGTAAGTCAGAAGTTTCCGTCTAATAGAAGGTGAGGTTGTATGCCTATTACCTCTGCACTCTCTGAAACCTGGATCTGAGATATAACCATGTGTTTGCTGTATTCAGAATATTTATGTGTAGAGGTCACCACTGTGTGTTCAGTTCCTGTCCTATCTGTTGAGATCTCTGGATCTTTAGTGGCTCTTCTGCTTGAATAAACAGGTGTAGTTAATGCAAAATTATACATAACTGAGGCAGAACAATGTGTTTCCTTTTAAGGTTCAGTTGTGATTGAAGTTTTCTGCTGGTGGCAGTTACAGTTCACTATGAGTAAGTGGTATATACCATGTATATATCTTCAATCTTACAGCTTCAGTAGGACTCTCCTGTCTGACGGGGTCATATAATTATCTAAAATTCATTAGCAAAACAGCATTTAAGACCTCAGATAAGTGTGAAGTGAATCTTCTAAAGAGATTCCCTGTGAACATTTACCATTCAGTTCTCAATATTGTCCTGCAGGGACCTCTGTGTCTAGGGCAAGGATCTCTACAGCAAGTCATCCTACCAGAGGAGGTGGGGGGAAAGAAATAGATTTTTCTGGCCTTATAAATTCTCTGATGAGTTGGATGAATAGGAATGAAGGACAATACCTTCTTGCTTATTTTTTAAAGTTTAGTGATCTAAAGTAATTAAGATAAAAACAATGCAGTAAGTTTCAAAAGTAGATCACCTTTCAAATACTAATATGAATATAAAAATCAACAACCACAAATTATGAAAATAACAGTAAAACACATATAATGCTTTAACATGTTTAACTGGAGCCCGTACTGCATCAGCAAGCTTTCAAAGTTAATCGTACAACTCTGGTAGCACACTTTGAGACTGGTTTTGAACATTTTTTAAGATAACGGTTTAAAACCACCCCATTAACTCCAATATGTTTTTTCCCTAAAGGTTAGTTTTGTTAGACAGTGAATAACCAAAATCTTCCATGTAATCATGCAATAACATAAACTGACCTGTAAAAGAACTAGATGCCACTTCTAGGTATGGTCTGGAGAAAAACCAATGGATGAAAATGTTGTCTTATGGGAAGTGCAAGGAGAAACTATCCATCTGGGACTCTCCTCTGTGAATTTTCCTCCCTGTTCTGCCTTTGGGATAGGGACATATTAATGCAATTCTTCCTTAGAAAGCACAGCATTTTCAAATGGTATCTTGTGAGCTCAACAGGCTGTGTGCAAGCATGATGGGTTGCCTGGGACAGAGCAATGACTCTATGCACTTGTCAGTGGAAGGACTCAGAAAATCTGAGCAGAACGTTTCTCAGAAAATGCCAATTAATTCAGCTGTAATTGTTCTGTGGTAATGTGTCAGGACTGACTACACTTTGTTTTGCTTTCAATCAAAACAAAGCTTTTTGATAACTTTTTTATAACCTTGCCATGACAGAATATTTGAATATATCATTTTGGAACAACATTTCATTCAGGATTGTGTTTGATATTATAAATTAGGCAAAAAAACCACCCCTAAAACTCAGAAGTAAAACTTTTCATATTAATTTATCTTAAGTGAATAATAAAAAAAAATCATAGTGAAAACATTTGCTTTGCTTCAATTTAGAAGGGTTGAAATGTTAAACTGTCAGAGTTTTCCGGGAAACAAAAATTCTAATTGCATGAAAAGTGTTTGACAGAACTCCATCACTCATGATTTAAAAATGAAAGTTTTCAAAACTAATAACATATAGTTCAATGAGTGAAAATTGCTTAAAAATAATATTTTGCAGTCATCTTAATTTTGGAAAATTGAAAAAAATAATTGGATCTTTTATTCATCAATTTACTGAAAAAAACCTTCCAAATGTCCAAACCAATATCTGAATATTTGGGTCTTGTCACTGGGCACAACTGGGAACAGTCTGTGTCTTCTTCATTCCCTCCCATCAGGTATCTACACATATTGATGAGATCCCCTCCCTGAGGCTTCTTTTTTGCAGGCAGAAGAGTTTCATCTCTCCTCGTATTAGATGCTCCAGTCCCTTAATCATCTTCACAGTCCTTCACTGGACTTGTTCCAGTAAGTTCCTCTCTCTGTTGTACTGGGGAGTGCAGAACTGGACACAGTATTTCAGATATGGCCTCATCAGTGTTGAGTAGAAAGTAAAGGTCACTTCCTTCAACCTGCTGGCAATCCTCTTCCTGATGCAGCCCTAAATGCTACTGGCTGCCTTTGCTACTGTGGTGTATAACTGGCTTGCATACAACTTGTTGTCCACCAGAACCCCAACGTCTTTCTCCACAGAGCTGTTTTCCAGAAAGTCAGGCACCAGCGTGTACTGGTGCATAGGGTTATTCCTAGCCCCGTGGGCAGGGCTTTGCATTTCCCTTTGTTGTACTTCATCTGATTCCTCTCTGCCCAGTTTCCCACCTTGTTGAAGTCCACTTCTCCCAGTTTTGTTTTATGTCTGAACTTGTTGAGGGTTCACTCTGCCACAATGTCTAGATCTTTAATGAAGAGGTTGGTTGTGTTTTAGGCCCACCCAGCTGGCCAGAAAGGACTATACAGCCACTCATTCTTACTGCCCTTCAGTGGGATGGGGAGGAGAAAATATAACAAAACGCTTGAGGGTTGAGACAAAGAAAGGGAGGGATCACTCACCAGTTATGGTTATGAGTGAAAGACACACTTGGGGAAAACAAAATCCATTTAATTTAGACAAAACCACCACCAATTTACCAATTGCATCAGAGTGGAACAATAATAAATACGACTGGATCTTAAATACAACCCTCCCCCCCCCCCCCCTCTT
>NW_008622269.1:0-371 GCF_000691845.1 Merops nubicus | reverse complement strand
TAGCGGTTGCAGTCAGTCCATACCATGTTGTTTCTGCTACTCCTTCCTCCTCAGGGGAAAAACTCCTCACTGTTGTCCCCTGGAGCAATGTGGCATCTGTCCCACAGGAGACAGTCCTCCACGAACTTCAGCTAGCATGGTTCTCTTCTGTGGGCTACAATCCTCCCAGCGATGGACCACTCCAGTGCAGGTCTCCATCAGAGCCATGACCTTCTTCAGGTGCTACTCCAGTGTGGGGTCATTCGTGGACTGCAAGTGAGATTCTGTTCCACTGTTGTTCTCTAAGAACTGCAAGGGATCAGCCTGTCATCTCACCATGGGCTGGAGTGGAATGGCTGCTGTGGTGTCTTCCCTTCCCTTCCCTTCCCTTC
>NW_008622268.1:7052-18358 GCF_000691845.1 Merops nubicus | reverse complement strand
GCTCTGGGGTGTCTGTGGGGTGGTGGTGGAGCTGAGAAGTTATGTAGGGATGTGGGGTGACGCTGGAGCTGTGGGGTGGTGCCGGAGCTGAGGGGCTCTGGGGAGCGTCTGCGGGGTGATGCTGGAGCTGAGAGGTTATGTGGGGGTGTAGAGTGATGCTGGAGCTGTGAGGTGTCTGTGTGGTGATGCTGGGGCTGAGAGGTTATGTGGGGGTGTAGGGTGATGCTGGAGCTGGGGCGTGTCTGTGGGGTGATGCCGGGGCTGTTGGGGGTGTCTGTGGGGACTTCTTGCCCCTGTGCCTACCCCGGAGCAGTGGCCGGGCTCAGCGTCTGCCCCACTGCCCGCAGGCAGATGGGCACCCAGGCTGTCAAGGCAGGGGCAAGGACTGGAGTCCTGCAGAGCCCAGGCTGTAACGAGGTGAAGCACGTCCCTTTCCCGAGGAGGCTGAGGCAGGTGTGGCAGGAGCGAGCTGTTCAGATGTCTGTCACTGCAGGAGGAAGGTGGTTGTGTGAGACGGGCGTTGTTCTGACAGGCCATTCCTCTGTATCACCCAAGAGTGGTCAGCGTGCTGTGAGTGACTCTGAACTGCAGCAGCTCAGGAAATCAAGGCATAATTTTCCCTTTCAGTCCCAGCTCGAGCTACAGGCAGTACACCAGGCCTGTCACTGTATAATTTTGCACTCATCTCTATCCACTTGCTACTGATTTGGAAATTCAGCTTCTAGTTCAGCAATACTGGCAGCACATTGAAGACTAGACCAAGCCTGCCTTAACACCCATGCAGCACTGGCATGAGAGCTGTCATTTGCTTACCTGCTCATCCAATCCAAGAACTGTGGCTGCTTCTTATTCCTCAATGTCACTCATCCCAAATTGCTCAAAACATTTGCCTGTGCAGACGTGCTGACTGATGTGTGCATTTGCCAGAGAAGTTAATTAAAACTCTCAAGTGTCTGGGCTCAGCTAGGAGAGTTTCTCAGAGCAGGGTGTCATTTGACCAAATGTCAGAATCCTGTCTGACTGGGATGCATTTACTTTGCTTTCATTTCCAATTGGACATAGGAGATAAATGTTAAGGCAAATTAAGTTCTGTGTTTTGCAATGAAGTTGTGAAATTCTGGTTTGCTGTGTGTGTTTGTTTGTTTTTAATTTGGTTAGGTTTCATCCAAGGTAGTTTTCTCCTCACTCTGCAGGATAAAGAGATTAGAGAAACCTGCACTTTCTAATCCTAGGAGGAGAGTGAAAATGTTTAAACTGTGCTTCTGGCTGTAGCATTGGTTCTTGGAAGGGCAGACTCCTCGGGTGGGGAACCGAGGGACACGGGACATGGGAAGCATGTGAAGCCATACATTAGTCCGTGGGGATGTTTGTCACCTGTAGCACTTGTTTTTCGACAGCTTCCTGCTGCATCATGTCAGGAGACAGCGACTGCACCAGGACGAGTCCGTCGGCAGGGTCTCCGTCGGACAGCGAGCCCCTGCCCGATCGCCCCAAGTACGTGTGCTCCCTGTCTGCTGAGCTGGTCACCAAGGCGCGGGAGGAGCTGCAGGAGAAGCCCGAGTGGCGGCTCCGGGACGTGCAGGCGCTGCGGGACATGGTGTGCAAGGACTACCCCTCCCTGGGCACCTGCCTGGACGATGCCTTTTTGCTGAGGTTCCTCCGAGCCAGGAAGTTCGATTACGATCGGGCGCTGCAGCTCCTGGTGAACTACCACACCTGCAGGAGGAGCTGGCCCGAGGTCTTCAGCGACCTGAAGCCGTCTGCCATCAGGCCGGTGCTGGAGTCCGGCTTTGTCACCGTGCTGCCGCGCCGGGACCCGCAGGGGCGCCACGTCGTCTGCATCCGACCAGGTACTGCAGTGCCCGAGCGGCTCTGCGCTGCCTCTTCGGGGCGTGGCTGGGCCAGAAATCCCTTTCCAGCTCTCCTGTGGGCAGGGGTTGCTCACGCAGGGTACGTGGGTCCTCTGAAACTGGAACAGGTCCCTTGTGAAGGGGCACGTTTGTCCTTGGGCAGTGTTAGACCAGCACCTCCTCCTGCAGTTACGTCCCAGGGAAGCTGCAGGGGGCCAGGCTGGTGAAATACTAGGTGATGCAAGAAAAATTAACGGGTAGTAACTCAATTTGGAACAGGGCTGCTGGCCTGTGTTTGGAAGCTTGTAATTTGTTTTGTCAGTAAGTGGAGAGAGGAGCCTGTGGCTTTGACTCCCATGGAAACGACCGGGGCCTTCCCTGTGCTTTTGATGCTGCCAGGCTTGCCATAAATTTATCTTCTTTCATTCTCCTCTTTTCCATTTACCTGCTTTCTTTCTGAGCTGAAACTGCTTCTATTAAGCTGTGCTGGGTGGAGAATGGGTTTCTTAAAACCATTGCCTTTGCTCCCTGAAGTAAACATGAGTTGCCATTTATCTCTTGTTTAAGAAGGGCTGCTCTGAACTAGGATGGTGGCTATTAAAGACTAACTTTTAAGAGTCCAGGAAAATAGAAAATCAGTTTTTGGAATGTGTATTGTTAGCTTCTATTTCCTCTCCAACTTACCATCCCTGTCTTGTAACCTCAGACAGATGGACACCCAGTAATTATCCGATTACTGAGAACATTCGTGCCATATACTTAACGTTAGAAAAACTCATTCAGTCCGAAGAGACCCAGGTGAATGGAATTGTAATCCTGGCAGACTACAAAGGAGTCAGCTTATCTAAGGCGTCTCATTTTGGTCCTTTTGTAGCCAAAAAAGTGATTGGAATTCTTCAGGTAAGACCTGAACTGGTGGGAAAATAAGCTTGTGCATTGTAAATGACTGCTGCTGTGTCTAGGGTTCTTGACTGTGTCACCAGAAGCATCTTGGCTTTTACTACCAGAGTTAAAACATGTCTCTGCCCAACCAGTTTCTCACACCCTTGCCAACTTACCTCACTTGCCCTTTTTTTTGTGATCCCTAAAGCGAAATTTGCATTAGAAAAACGTTGAGTTGGAATGGAGAAAACTAGTTCTGCTAGGCAAGGGTAAGGAAGAGAGAGAGCAGAGGGTGGCAGTTAGAGAGGAGGCACCCACTGGCCTGGGTGCTGAGGAGTGCCTTGGTATTTAAATGGCTCCTGTCAGCCAAGATGGAGCTGACCACTGAGCAAGTGCAAGTTCAAGCACTGCTGGAAGAATTCTGCAGAGGACTTTTGAAAGGGTGTGATTTGAGGAAGGTTTCCATCCACTCCCTGAAGGAAGAGAGGCTGCTTCAGCATGAGGGGCTGCAACAGAGAGTCATAAGAAGGATTTCTGACTAGATGTTAGGAAGGAAAAGGGTGGAGAGCAAATCAGAGCAAGGGTGTAAGTACAAGGGAGCTGTACAGAACAGGAAGGTGAAAGGAGAGAGGAGTAATCTGGCCAAAGGGGCAGGAAGGTTTGGCAGTTTTACCTGATGCTGAGCCACACTGTCTGGAGTGAGATGAAAACTGCTCCTGAACAGGTTCATTTGCTCTTACTCTGTCTGGTTATGTTCTTTATATCTTTGGGGGATAAGGAAGAATAGGGGGAATCAGAGGAGTCTGTGGAGGTGAGACTAGTGACTTTATGACTGCCTGTGTAAGAACTTGCTCCTTTAAACCATGATCTAAAGAGGCCATTTAGTTGTCTGAGCCCATGTTTAATTTGCACAAATAAAGTGGTGGGTGTCCTGCTGTTATTGCTGGAAGTTGTCCTCAGAATGAAAGCTGAACTCAGTGAAGGACATAAAGGTGTGGGTGATACATACACGTGCTGCATCTCCTGTAGAGATGAGCTAATTCACTCACCACCTTACCTGCCTTTCACTCCGAGCACCCACTGCTTGCTTTGTATGTGTAGAGCTGGTTATTAGAGAAAGAAACTTCACTGGGGCACAAGGCCTTAACTGATCATGAGCTTCTGCCTTGGAAAAATGTTTCTGGGAATAAATTTCTCCAGCAGAAATCATACAAATGTTGTTTTAAACTTCTGTAGGAGACACTGTGGGTTCTGTTGGCAGCAGAGCCTCTTTGGCTTTTGCAGTTAGCATGACAAAATAGGTTGAATGGCAGAAAAATAGTGATAGTAGATTTCTTCTTTATATAAAAACACATTTGTGTATGTGTTTATATACATTGGGCTCCAAATCTGGTAGTTGGACACAGCATCAGAAGGAGGCTGCTCTGGCTCCGAGCACGGAGCACTCCTCAGCAGAGGGTCAGCACTTTGTAACTGCACCCTTACCAGGCTGGGGGTACCCAGGGGCCCTGCTGACCTCAGTGCTGTTGTCAGGGGAGATGGAGAGCAACATAAGAAATGAAGATTTGCTGGCAGCAATACATTTCTCAATGCAAGGTGTTCTTGTCTCTTGACTTTATGCTCACAGATTTCATCCTAAAGCTGTTCCCTATTACATTGTGCCTTTCTGTTGACATCCTGGTTTGTGTTGGTACTTCAGCTAGAAGTTTGGGAGCCACTGGGTTGTGCTGGCAGTCAGTCTCGGGAGATTTTAAAGAGAAGATGATGACAAATGTTATTTAAACTGCATTATAAAAATATTCTTTACCCTTCAGGATGGATTCCCCATTCGAATAAAAGCTGTTAACATAATAAACGAGCCTCGTATATTCAAAGGCATTTTTGCAATCATCAAGCCTTTTCTGAAGGAAAAGATAGCAAACCGGGTAAGGATTTGTGTCTGTAATGTTACTGTAATGTTTGGAAGTTCCTTGCTCAGCCACTGCAAGTAAAAACTGTTGAAAAACTTCACAGCTAGAAAAACACTGGTGTCATTTACTTGATCTAACCGGTCCTTTCTGCTTTAATCTTTAAAAATATGCCCATTGGGGAAATTCTTCATCATGAAAGGGAAGCTTTGAAGAATTCAATATTGCACAACATTAATACAGAACTTTAGTGCGTATGCTGTGCATTCAGGACATTAATTCCATCCCTGGGGTTTTATTATTTTGGCAAGTAACACTTGGTTTATGAGGTGTTGTCACAGGAAATCTGTGTTCCCACTTCCTTGCTCTTCTCCCTTACGCAAGGCACGAGTATTTCTGCTGTAGCTCTGGGTGCAGTTGCAGAGGATGATGTGGTGTTCCACAAGGATAAGTACTTCCAGTCCCATGGACGAACTTTGGGATGACCTGAATTTGGAACCTCAGCACAGGCTTGCAAGTGTCAAGTCCCTCTTCCTGGGATTTAAGCTGCACTAAGCTTGGATCATCTCAAGGCTTCTTTCACTGGTGTGTCTAACTGCACCTGCCCAGTGTTGTAGGTTGCCTATAAAGCCATCACTTCTAAAATTTGCTCTTTAGCTTAAAATAAACTTGTTAGCTGACTGCTTCAGTCGCTTGCTGTACAGTGTTTGCCACATACTATTACAGCTGTCTTTTGCTTTCTCCTTCAGTTTTTTCTTCACGGCTGTGATCTGAATTCCCTTCATCAGAACATTCCCCCGGTGATCCTGCCGGAAGAGTACGGTGGTACTGCAGGGAAGCTGGACATCTCTGCATGGAATGAGCTGCTGCTTGCCTCCGAGGAGGACTTCCTGCATGACTTCTCACCGCTGGTTCTGCCCTGTGACAGCTCTCCCCACGACCTGCTAGTGAGTGGGGATGCTGATGAAAAGCAGTGTGATGATTCTCTGCGAGGCATGAAAGCTCAGCTCTATTACTGTTACTAACGAAGCAGGGCAGGGAAGTTTTCCAGCACAGTTAAGATCTGTTCTGATAGGTGATGTTGTGAACTCTGCCTTACTCCTAAACCTGCAGTTTAGGAACAGACCGCCGAGGCACTTTACACTGTAGAACCAAAGGAAGCTGAAGAGGGCACAGTGGGGGCAGGGCAGAGTTCAGGGAGGATAAAGGCAAAGAGCACACTTAGGTAGAATACTTGAGTCTCATCAGCCTCTCATGAATGATGTAAACTGGCCTGTTCTTTCCAATGACAAAGAAAAAATATTGCAGGATGGTAAGCTTGATAGTTTCTTATCCCCTCCCCACACAGATGAGAAGTGACAACAATGATTTAATAGCTTTGTGACCATCTGTTCCTTTCCTTCTGCAAACACTGGTAATCCAAGGCAAGAAAATGGCTTTTGAACCCTGCAAAATGTAGTTCTGTCAGTGAAGATTGCTTAAAAACACAAAAGTCTAACTCTACCTGTCCTCTAGCGCTTGGTTCAGGTTCTGAGTGGGCATTTCTGAAGTATCTCTATGGATATTTAGCTCAAATTAATACAGAGCAAACCTTTCTTGTCCATGACTAGCAGTACAGAGATCATCTCTGAAAGTTCCTCACACTAGGAGGAATTACAACTGGTGGGTTAACTACTACAACAAGGCTTATCATAAACAGATGCAATCTTCATTTTCAGAAAACAGAGGCTTTTCTGATCAAGTGCTAAGGTGTTTGATTAGGCAAGAGCTTCAAATACTAAGGTTCAGAACCAAATAAGAAAAAGCTACATCAGGCACCTCCCCACACTCAAGTTGTTCTTTTCTTCAGCTGATTGTAATGAGGAATTGGGCAAGCAAATCATACACAGAGTTTGTTAAGGAGGCTTTGTAGCAGTTGTTAGGCAATACTTGAGACAGCAAGGTGCTGCTTTAGCTTGTTCCTTTGGGCAGAATTTGAGTTTACGTCTGCAAAACCAAATGCAGACAGGCTATTGGAAAGCACATTCTTAAATTTCCTGATATTGTAGCATTTTGTTCACTGTGCTTGTTGGCTCTTTTGTGCAATGTTACAACTTTGTTGACATCTTTTGTCTTTAGTTGTCATGTTCCTGTATGAAGTTAGACTTTAATCACCTCTGTAATATTTACCTGTAGCCTCTATGCCTGTGCTTCTAGGACTTTGTCTAGAGACAGAACCAAGACTCTGATGTCAAATCAGGGTAAGGTAACCATGTCTAAATAAGCTGTTCCCACTCCCCTAGTTCAATCTGCTCAATGGTCTTGAATTAGGACTTAACTCTCAGCACACTCTTTGCACGTTTTTCTTCACTGTAATGGTGTGGAGATGGGAAACCTCACTCAGACCAGGAAAGCACACCCAGTTACTTCAGGGTGAAATATTTCACTATTGGTGAAAAAGAACATTCCTTCTAATTGGAGACTTACCTCTAGAGCACTTCCTCTGGTTGAAATCTTTTACTTAGTGCCAAGTGTGACTGCAGGTTGAGGATTTCAGACATTCATTTTTCAAAGTGCCAAACTTTTGAATGTCTTGTCTTCCTCTCTGTCCCCCTACAGCCTGGTTGCCCTGCCAAGAGGAGGCTCCTATACCAGTGTAATGACCTCCTGACCTGGCAGCAGACCTCACCCTGGAGCTGGGGGGTGGTAGATGCCATACCTGTCATCCGAGCGTTCTAAACGGAGATTGGGGGTGAAGGGGTAAACCATGACACTTTTGGCTGGGTGGCAGTTCAAAATTTGTGGGGGCAATGAACTCATTGCTCAAACTGTTTAAGATTAAAGGTGGGAAGAGATTAATTTTCCTCACTGGAAGCATCTGATTTTTCTTACCTTCTTAAGTCAACTCCTAACTCCTCTTTGACAGCTGTTACCTTTAGCATGGGGGGTAAAAAGAACTTTCTTTTTCATCTCCTTAAAATAAGGTAAAAGGGTACCACTGGCCACTTGCTTATTTCTGAACCAGCATGTGCTGCCTCTTTCACAAAGATCAGTTCAGTTCAGTTCTTTGAGCCACTCAGCAACAGCAGCACACAGAGCTGGGACTTAGAAAAGTAACTGGCTGCCCACACTGTTTGACTTCCAGAGCAGAGTGTTGGGGTTTTTTTGTGCCTCTTAATTCCAGCCACAATGTGCAATGTAGAACTGAAAAATGAAAATAGAATGGACCACTTTTCCTAGAGGTGAAGGCTTGACTGGTATTTGATATCTTCCCTTAATTGTGCCACAGGGTTTGTAGGGGTGATATTTTGACTGTTAACCCATAAGAACAGCTACTTTGATCCCTTTATGTAATAACTAGAGAGGGAGGTTGAATATTCAAAACTCAATTTAGTGTCTTTCAAAAAGAAAAAAAATCTGGTGGTGTTCAGCAGAAGGCTGAGGAGCCTCTACAGAAACCAACTGCCTTTGTCAGGCTTCTTATTCGTTTGTATGCCTTCAATAGTAGGCAAACTAGGTCCATCTCTCCCTCCCCTTTTCTCCTCTGATCACAGAGAAACTAAGAGTAAAGCATATGATTTAAACATGATAAGGCTACATTATCAATACTGAAACCAGCCTGTGTTATGCCTCTAGAACTTCCTTTTCTTAAAGCTGGGCAGTTACATCAGGATGCTTGAAATAAGCCAAGCTGACCTGTATGAAGCATCTAACTGTTGCTTCTAATTTTCTCTTTCTTGGCTTTAGAACTCAAGCCAGACAGAGCTGCAGCTTTACTGAGCTGTATCTAACCCTTTTTAGGCTGGTATCTAGTGCTTGGCTTCTCTTACAGAAACCAAGCACAGCTCTCTTATGTGCCTGAGTCTGAGCTGAGACTGCTCTTTGAGCTTTAGCATTTACTAGCAAAGAAATCAGTCCGTTGCCAAAATTTCTCATGTCAGCAGCTGGAAAATAAACACATGCTTTAAGAAGGGAGTCTCCTTATCTGCAAGTAGAATAGATAGGAAAAGTTTACAGGTCAGGGTGGTTGTGGTTTGGTTGGTTTGTTGTTGTTGTTTTTTTTTTTTTACAGCACTAAAACCAATCTGTTCTTTTTTTCCACCTGAAACCACTTTGTTTCCAGAGGTTACATGTCTTGCCCAGTACATAATCCATCCCTGCCAAATCCAGCAGGTAGTGGGGAGATGCTCACACTGCACTGGGCAGCTGCAGCTTTGCCCATGAAGTGGGGCAGAAGGTAGCTGCATACTGTACATAGAAGTACTTGAATTTATACTCTTGGAAAGGGATCTTACGAACCCTGAGGTATTTTCAGGAATTAGCTGTTGTATTGTTTTTGTTAAGTCTCATTGTGGCATGAGTTAATCCTAGTGTTAATCAAATTAATAATTTTGCCTTCTGTTATACATGGGCCTAGAGGTGTTGGGTGGTTAAGTGTACATCTTATTTTGACAAAATTTATTTTTATATTGCATTTTATATAATGGAGTGGTCAAAATGTGTAATTTTATGATGCATGACTGGGTAATTAAACACATAACAGCTGCTAATTTGATATTTTAACTGGTTTTGCCTTGTGTCATCTTGGGGTATTTTATTTTAAAAGTCAATAGCAACATACACTTAGTTCCACACTGAACACACGGTTGCAACCAAGTCTAATTGCCACAGCCTCACATCAGAGAAAGGTGTTGCTGTCTACTGCAGGACTGAATTTCACTTGCACAGCTAAACCTGAGCAGCTTGAAGGAACTGGATTTGACATCCAGAGAGTCACATGGAAGATGCTGTTTGTTTCAAAAGAAATGTCTTAGGAGTATTTGCTGCATGGAGAGAACATCCAGCCGGAGACTGCAGCAGCTAATCAGCATGTTAATTGCCACAGGTAGTATTTTGCCCTGGAGAATAACAGCTGCTTCTCAGCAGAGCCAGAGCAGTTTCAGTAGTTAGTCTGCTTTATTCAAATGCGTTTACAGTGCAAATGTCAATAATAATCTTTTCATGTACATTACTTTTGTAAGCATATTACAAGTGGAATCAATCAAAAGCTCTATTTGTCCACCATAAAGTTGTTTAAGGTAGTCATACACTTACCACTCGATATTTGGCAAACACACTAAAAAAGAAGTTACCGTAGAATTTGCCTCCTAGAAGGGGCAAGTTTGTTCTTAAAAGAAGTTGCAGTTTACCAGATTTTCAACCTCAAAGTTCTGATCTTTTGGTGAGAAATAAGGGGGGTGTTTTTTGCCACAACACAGGAAGGTAAGTATCATTTTAATACACTTTTGCTTTAAATAAGCTTTTGCAGTGGAATGTAGAAATCAAGCAGCATAGCTTACACTTCCAGGAACAGAAGCATTAGCATAGTAGTGCATTATGCTGAATATAATTGTTCTTTAAAATATATTACTTCATATTTAGCTAAAGTGTTACTTCTATTCAGTAGAAGGGTCGTGGCTATTGGACAGAACAGACGTTTTGGTTTGTGCTTGGGCAGCACAGCTGCAGTGAATTTTTAAACTGCAGTACTAAGATAACCATGACTGAAGGTTAATAACAGATAACTGATAATAACTTTGATCCTGCATCAAGCATTACGCAGTATGTAACTTTCTACCCACCTGCACGTTAATATCAACATAAGAAACAGTAACATAGTGTTAACTAGAGCAATATATGAGCATTTTGGCTTTCAGCAAAAAAAACTCCCCACTTTTGGAAGCTCAGAGAGGTGCAGCAGTTTAACTGAAGTCCCTGTTAGTAAGGACGACAGGAGCCACTAAGGTCCACAGGTAGAGGAGGAGACAAACCCAGCTGGAGCTCATCTTCACCCACACGGCCGGCCACTTACTTGTCATTGTTTTAAAATCAGCATCAGGGCTAAAAAGTAAAGAAGGCAATTAATAGACGTAGGAGGCACCATCCACTGATCCCCGCTATGGATCTGAAGTTCAGACAATGCAAGAGCCTTCTGGGGAGCACAGTGCAACTCAACCACCAATATTCCTGTGGCTCCTTCATAAACCCCTTGTTCTTGGAGCCAAGTTTTCAAGATCGACGGGCTCATGTATGTTATGTGCCACTCCTGGAGGAACTACCTCCTGCTGGCTGCTGCCCTGTACGTGTGTGTGCTCATTCATACAGCCTTCTGCAGCAGCCCTGCAGAAAACAGCTGTAAGCTGTGGCAGCAGAGGAAATGCCCACGTGCTCCCAGCAGACCTAGGAAATCATTATCCCTGTGTAAGTGGCATGTACGGCTGTCCCTGAACACCTTCCTCATGGTGAAGAGCCAGTAACATTAGGCTGGCCTCTGACAAACTTCCCAGGAGGTCACCTTAGACCAGTTTCACACGTGTCCTTCCTCCCAGCCTTCCTGCCCTCGCCGTGGTGAGGCAGTCCCCTGGGGCTGCAGCTGCTGATGCTGCCTTCTCACAGCTTGAGTCAGCAACGGAGAAGTGAGAGGGCACAAGCCCCGCGCACCTGGCACAGGGGCAGCACCTGAAGCAGCTGGGCACAGGGAACCCCTGGCTTTCTGCCTCGCTTACCTGTACCAGTTGGTGAGCGTCATCATGATGTAGAGGGCGGCGAGGCAGAGCATGAAGTGGAAGAAGGTGTAGCTGTACTGCACGCCGTCCCTCTCGTTGTCGGCGACGCGGCGCACGTCCCCGTCCTCGGCCGCGCCCGGCGC
>NW_008622268.1:0-7011 GCF_000691845.1 Merops nubicus | reverse complement strand
GAGCGAATGCTGCAGCACAACCCAAACACAGCACGCTTTAAAAACTCCTCTTTGCAATCGGTGACGTTTGCCAACAAGCAACAGATCACAATACGTGTCCAGGACTAGCAAATAACATTTCTAAACCCATCCGGAATGAGAAGAAAGCTCCCCTGAGAGACCTGTTTTCCCCCAAGCTTTTGTTAAGCTAATTCAACAATGTTCCTAGTCCAGGCCTTGTAACAATTTTGGTGTGAATTGGGCTGATGAAGCCTATCCTCATCCCCAGAGCAGAACACACTTCTATGCGCCATACTTGGGCCTGAGGCAGCGGCCGGATACGAATAAATACAGGTACATTTTTCACTAGACCCAGATTCAAACAAGAAAAGGCAGACAAATCCCATGGTTTAGCATTTGACAGCAGCACGGATCCTACCTGGAATACAGGAGGCAAAGGACAAAGATAACCAATCCAACAACGCTCTGGGCATCCCACCACTGCAGGGACTTGGGCGGCGCTTGAGTAGCAGGCACCAAGGTGGTATTTGCTGGGCCAGCTGTGGGTGTAGCTATCTGGGTGATGATGTTCAGCAAACTCGGGTTACAGTTTCGTTCTGAAAGGGGTTTCAAGGCAGATGAAAGAGAGATGAGCTTTGACAGCACTTAGTTAAGAAAAGATGACCGGTACGCTTGCAATTTTCCATTCCCTTTAACTGCTGATCTGAGTCCCCAGAGGCAGCAATGGCACAGAATATTCTTCCTTCCTGTAAGCTAGGCAAGGGTGTAATAAATAAATAATATCAGAATACCCTGACACATTGGTTTTGGGTTTTTTTCCCCCCCCCTCACAAATACCCCATTTTACTTCTAGAAAAAGGCATTTTGATAGTTTCAGTAAAATCAGCTCTACCTCCTCAGTAGATTTTATCCAGACACGTCATCAATCCCCACACAGGGATCTGCAAGAACTACAAGCCCACCAACAGCTCCTGCTCTCACAAGGTGTTACTCACTGCTTACCAGGCTCGTTGGACATGGCTGACCAAGTGAGGTACATGGTGTAGAGAGTGATAACTGAGGACTGCAGGAGGCCAGAGCGAGTCTGATGTTCCTGTTCAAAGAGCACAGCAAGCCAAGGTCAAAAGGGCAAGTTCTAGTTTTACCCTACTGCCACAGACTCAACAATTACTAGCATTAAAAACTTTATATTTCAGAAGTACACTGGGCTTTGCTCTGTGTTCAAAAGACCAGAAGAAGCTCCTTAGAGTAATATGATTTATGCAATGAGCAAATCAAACATGGAAGGGATAAGCAAACCAAACTCCATTTTTATGTGCCCAAGACTTGGTTTCTTGTTCTGAGTTAGTCCCAAATTGCTCAACAGTTTTGTAGATATGAATCTAGCATGTGATTTATTTGAGCAATACCAATTCAGAATCAAGTAACATGCAAGTTTCCCCTCATATTAAACACATTTACCCATCATTTCCAATCTACAGTATCAAGCCAATAAATTCCCAGCTTATTTTGCTTTTTCCTAACGGGTTTCTCTGTTCTGCCAGAACATTCACCACTGAAGCCACTCCAGCAGTCCCCCACATAGAAACAAGTCCTGTAAAAACAAAAGGCTGCCTTCAGGAAATACGTCACTAACTTGTGCCTTGGTTTCAGAGCATGATTTATCTTTTAAATGTTCCTATCTAGCATAGCTAGAACAGACAAGTATTAAAGCTCTTATGTCTGATGGGATTGGTGCTACAGCTTTCTTACTTCCCTGCTTTGTATGTCAGAGGAAAATGGCAGAGAAAAATACTACCTGAACTTTTGGAAGGATAGAAACAATGGAGACAGCAATGCACAGGATGATATTAATGCTTATGAAGAACTTGTTCTCAGTGCAGTCATCAGGCTTTGTGTAGAAAATGTAGAAGAGCACAACAAAAACCAGTGACAAGGTGTAGAACAAGCTGGTACAGGACAGCAGAGCTGGAGGGGAAAAGAAATTCACTGTTACAATAGGCACATAGTTTAACAGTACATCTGAGGTGTTCTAATGGCCAGCTACCCCTGTAAGGAGACAGTCCCTCATTCAGAAAGCTAGACTAGCAGAATGTATTTTTATTAGGTATGGCTGAATTTCTGCTTTGGCTCAGTAAGTAATGTGGCTCAGAGAAAAGCTAAAGCTGCCATGAGGTGAATAAAACCTGCCTTACAGTGGCAGATTAATTGCTTTAACTGATGTCAAGCCACAGTGTCAAAATGAAAGTGCTTTTTGCATGGTTCTCCTGGGCTATTTGTGAGCTCTCAATTCCCCCTCTATGCTAGAGGCCTGCCAAGGACAATAAGGCAAGCTGGCCTCAAAGCTCTTACACAAGTGCAGGCTCTGTGGTGGAGGAACAGGAGGCGTTGGTGGCCCCTGACTCCAACAGAGCATGCACATGGACACGGTCCATTACCAGACACTTTATGGGGGATACCTGATCAGAACGACCACCCAAGACCCCATGAAACACATCTTGCCTCATTTCAAGAAGATTCTCAAGTCTATGAGACACATGTGCAACTTGGAGAACACCCAGCAACTTAGACACTGCCCCAGAGGACAAATCTACACTCAAGGCACAGAATTGGCATCGACCCACCACCCACAGAGCAGGACCTCGACTCCAGCCAACGTGGCTGGATCCACAGGTGGTGAGACCTCTTCTCTTAACTTTCTCCTGTCTTTCTTTCCCCTCACTTTACTTTCTAACTCTCTTCTACTCATTTTTGCTGGGATTAACCAGTGACACGTTTTTAGCCTTAGATTGCAAGTGAGGAAACAGTTGTCCAACCACGTGCCTTTATCCACAACGCTTACTGATTGTCATTAGGAAGAGCCAATAAACAGTGTTGTATTGTTTTCTGAGTCATGGTCATAGCTTCACCACCTCTGCTGTGCAGGAATAGCCATTCTGTGGGGATTACAAAGATTCACCTCCCTCATCACACACTGGAGGGGTAAAGCCACCCATTTTAACTTCCTTTCTGCTACATTCTTTCTAAGAAGCTGCCAAAGGCTGTGGCAGCAATCACAGCCATGAGCACAGAACCACAACAATTAGCACTTTGTGACCCAGAGGTCAGCAGGCACCCAGACACTTTGTGTGGTCCTACTGCCACCCACTGCCCGAGGACCCTGGCAGGGGAGGTGGCAAAGCACAGTCAGAGGGGAGGAGAGCCAGGCTGCCAGGGCTGGCCCACACTGGAACCAGGCAAGTGGTGTTTACTGTGACTATCAGAGCTGCTCATCACAAGCCCAGAATCTTTTGTGTTTATTTAATGAGAGCAACACGGCAGCTTTTAGTTCCAAATGTTTCTGGAGACTGCAGAGTGTAATTCTAGGTATGTTTGCAAACTAATGTTATTCTGCAGAGTGCTGCCCAGGAGAGACAACTCCATTACAGGGTAAGAGTCCTACCTGCATACCAACACTTAGAATTTCCCTCCTCCATCTTCTCAACCCAGCTCTCGTTCCAGGAGTGAGCAAAGTCCACAAGAAGCACCAGCTGGATAAGAATGAAGAAGAAGGCTCCAAAAACACCAATAACAAACCAGGCTTGAAAAGGGAGCAAGAACAACAGGGTTAGCTCTCATCATTTGCACGCTACCCCAGTTTAAAATAAAATAAAAAGCTCCTAATTACCCTGCAGACAAATAATGAAAAACTTGGAAAGGATATTGAGAACTGCAGATGCTGTCCATCACAAGGAGTCCCACCTGCTCCAGGGTGCAGCCTGTGCTAGTCAAGCTGGGCATGGCAACGTTCAGCCCCACGCACTTTCAGAATGAACACAAGACCTAGCAGAAGACATCTTTGGTATTTAAGTACCATCCTGCCACAGTTCTCTGAGGTTCAACAACCCTTTCAAGTTCCTGCCACATGGCCAGACAGTAAAGGCTTCTTGCATAGGTGTTTCAGAGACTCTAGGGAAGTATTTTGCACTCGTCAGTGTTCTGAGCTGCCTCTAACCTAGTGTCAGCAGCCTGAGCCTAGTGACAGTCTCACAGAACTGAATTATCACTACCCAGCACCTACACACTTGCACAGGGATTGCTTCCTGGCACCACTTCAGCTGGTCACCAAACACTGGATGAACCAACACACGCTGAAGAAGCAGGAGAGAACCTGTGTCTTCTGCCAGGTCACTTTGACAGCTATAGCCTGGAAAGTCTGTGGAAAGATCTGGGTTCATTAAACAGAATTCACAGAATGCTTTGGGTTGGAAAGGACCTTTAGATCTCATCTAGTCCAATCCCCATGCACTGAGCAGGGACATCTACAATGAAAGCAGGTTGCTCAAGAGCCCCATGAAGCCTGACCTTGAATGTCCCCAGGGATGAAGCCTCCACCACCTCTCTGGGCAGCCTGTTCCAGTGTTTCACCACCCTCATAGTGAACAGCTTCCTCCTAATGTCTCATCTAAACCTCCCTTGCTTGAGAATAAAGCCATTGGCCCTCGTCCTTTCGCTACACACCCTTGTAGCCAGTCCTTCCCCAGCTCTCCTGCAGGCACTGGAAGGCCTGGTCCCCCCGGAGCCTCCTCTTCTCCAGGCTGCACAACCCCAGCTCCCTCAGCCTGGCCTCACAGCAGAGCTGCTCCAGCCCTCGGGTCATTTTTGTGGCCTCCTCTGGACCCACTCCAATCGGTCCATGTCCCTCTTGTGTTGAAGGCTGCAGAGCTGGACACAGGACTCCAGGTGAGGTCTCACCACAGCAGAGGAGCAAAATCACTTCTCTCCATCTGCTGGCCACGCTGCTTTTGATGTAGCCCATGGTGTGACTGGCTTCTGGGCTATGAGTGTGCATTGCTGGCTCCTGCCCAGCCTTTTGTCCACCCCAGGTCCTTCTCTGCAGGGCTGCTCTCTATCACATCATCCCCAGCCTGTGCTGATAGCAGGACTGCCCCTCCCCAGGTGCAGGACTTTGCACTTGGCCTTGCTGAACCTCATGAGGTTCACATGGGCCCACTTCTCAAGTTTGTCCATGTCCCTCTGGATGACATCCCATCCCTCTGGCATGTTGACCTCACCACTCAGCTTGGTGACATCTGCAAACCCACTGAGGGTGCCTCAATCCCACTGTATATACAATTGATGAAAATACAGTACTGGTCCCAGCACAGAGCCCTGAGGGACACCACCTGTCATCTGGACAGCAGCCACTGACCACCAACCTCTGCATATCAACCAACCCCATGATGATAAATTAACTGTACCTCTTGTGAAAGGCCCTTCAGGAATGTAAAACGCTCCGACCATGAGAGCCACGATGGCAGCTATTTTGAAGAACCAAAACCTGTAAAAGAATACATAAGTTGCAAATACTGGTCTCACTCTGCACACAATAGTCCTGTTTCACACGCTCTGCAAACAGTTTGCTGTACACAGGTGAGGGGCTAATAGAAATTTAAAGAAAAAGAAAAACAGTTGCATTCAGGGGGATTACAGATGAAGATGTTCACCCAGGTGCACAGCAGAAAGACAAAAGGCAACATAAGCAAGCTGCAAAAAGAGAAACCACAATTAGATATTGAAAAAAACTGCCCACAGAGATCAAAGTGTCCCCATCCTCTGAGACATTCAAAACTCATCTAGACAAGACCCCAGATAACCTGCTCCACACTGGTCCTACTCTACCCAGGAAACGGGATCACAGGATCTCCAAAGGTCCCTTTCAAATGAAATGACTCAGTGATAAGTCTGTCATCTAGCCTCGAACTAACCCAGTTAAATCAGTGACTCAGAAACCAGTCCTGCTGCCTTACTGGGTCAGACTGGCCGAGTGAATGACCCGCTGAGCAGCAGTCAGTGCGAGGCTGGCCACAGAAACCAGCCAAAATCCAACACCTGTGGGAAGAGCAGGGAGCCCAGAGCCCAGCCCCTCCCGTTACCCAGCCTGCCAGCCCTGCACAGCTCCCACAAACCAGCAGCTTTTTAGGGAGCTAGAGCATTGCTCTGTGCTCAGTTCAGAACACCCAAGGCTGCCAACGCGCGCACGAACGGCTCGCCGCTGCGCGGAGCCAAGGTGAGAGGCACGAGGCTGGCAGAGCAGGCAGCTGGCTCACACCTACCCGTTGTGCACCGCGGCCCTGGGGTCGCTGCTCGTCTTCACCGCGATCATGAGCAGGGAGCAGAGGAAGAAGAACAGAGCCATGGCAAAGCTGACGCGATACACGGCGCGGTAGCCGACGAAGACGTCGCAGCTGACGAAGCCATCCACGTGGGGGAGCAGGGTGTGAAGCCCCTCCTCACAAAACCCGGGTATCTGAGAAGAGACACGTCCAGTCGTGAAATTACATCTGCGCCTGCAGTTCCAGTCTTCCAGCAGTCCAACAGCTACGGCTGTCAGCAGCTGGCCTCTGGGAGGTCTGACAGCAAGACTTGTGCTCAGCTGGCCTGCACAGATCTCAGTCCTGTCTGCCTGTCCCCATGTCACTGCTAGCAGCATTCAGGAAGGTTAAGGGACCAGAGCAGCAGGCCTCTGATAACGACTGGCTAGCACCAGGTTTCACAGACCAGGCACGTACTTTAAAAATGTACATTTTTCACAGTACAAAAATTCACCGAATTCACTATTTCAGCTAGAAGCTGTTCCATACATGCAGCCTCTTAACTGGGGGGATGAGTCGTATTTGGACACTTGTGTTTGTCACATAATCCATTCCAATTAAACAGAATCGATAGTCACTGGCAGAATGGTTTTGCAAACAGTTAGAAAGAGGTTTTCCCCTCCGTACCTTTTTCAGCTGCTCCTCCATCCCCGGTGCCAGCATAATGCAGGCGAGAATGGTGCTGAGGAGGAGGAGGGAGGCATAGATCAGACGCGTGACTGTTGAATTCTTGCTGTTGGGGCAGCATCGGCACAGCAGACAGGAGGCACCGCTGCACAGACAGGGAACCTGAAGGGCAGAGACATAAAATCGGCAGTAAGGACACTCCCCGGGGACACCCGGACACAACCTGCCTTAGCAGGCCAGGCTCCGTTCC
>NW_008622267.1:25020-36333 GCF_000691845.1 Merops nubicus | reverse complement strand
CGCGGCGCCCCGGGCGAGCGCGCCTCCCACAGCCCGTCAGACCTGGGCCAGCTCCAGGCGTCACCCCCTTAAAGCTGTCAGCATTACCTTAAACCAGCTGGACCGCTTCAGACCAACAGTAATCTACTGTAAGGCTTACAAGGATGTTTGATCTGTTTACCTAAGGATGCAGTGCGTTAAATTAGTAATTAGGATAGGTTACAACCTGCATGTAAATTTATGTCCTGGTTAAATCCCAAAAAATCTTTAGGGTAACTTATTTTTGACAAATGTTGATTTAAATCAAGGTTCATTTTACTTAATGGCTGCTCCTAAATATATCTATGGTAAAGTTCACTATACTTTTTTAATATAGGCATGTGATTTCTGGATTTTTAGTTCAAAATAATAAAAAAATACAGATTAGATAACCTCTGATAAATTTATTCACGGCGTTTAGAGATGTTTAAGAAGTGTTACACTAACAGAAAGTTGTCTAGAGATGTCTTCTCTTAAATGTATTCTGTAATACTTGAGTGCAAAGTGATATATATGAGATAAACTCATAGCAATACTATTCTGGTTAGAAACTAAAAGGGACAATTTTTGCTTTTGTTATCAAAGTGCATAAAAATGACAATACAAGACTTCAAAGAAAATTGGTCTTTAGCTGAATACTTGAACTTTTCCCAGGATTCCTTGCATGTTTAACAGTCTTCACTTTGATGCTTTCTTGATTGCCTTTTACAGCTGACTCGAGCCTGGCTTTCATACTTGGAGAGGAAGCCATTAGTTTTTTAAAAACTGATGAGTATTGTGGACCGATCTGCATCAGATTTTGCAAAGCAAATTCATGTAAATTTTTTGCTGAGTTTGTGGCAGAAACCAGGGCATTTTCATCCAAAAGAAAGGAAATAAGGATGGGAAGAAGGCAGGCGACCAAATGAGCACCTATAAGCATTGAAAACACAATTTAAACAAACACTTTTTAAAAACAGCTTCAATTTCTAACTGGAGTTATTTCTTCAAGTTAACATTTAACACAAACTATAAAGCTGCAAATGTTATTTGATCTGTATGGTAACAAAAAGAAGCAATACTATTCTTAGCAATTAGTTAAGGACTGGATACCTTGTGGCTGTTTTGTTTTCATTTGTTACTTATGGCACGTTTGGGCATGTCTAATGCTAGCTATGAAGTAACTTACGGTGCTCTTCATCAGCAGCGACTGTAAGAGCTGTAACCACCTTTATTCCCTCCTGAATTACTTGAAGTTCAGCAGCATTTTCAGGTTTTGCTTTTTCTGTTTCCTGCAATTTTCCCACAATGGATGGTGCTAAAGAATGAATATAAGGATATGACACAGTTTTGTTTGGATGTTGAAAAATGGAGTGCAGCAGCTGGTAGCACTTATACTGTACCTAAAGGAAAAAACAAAACAAAACCAACAAATTTCCAGTTACAAAGTGTTAGAGATCTGGGTCAGTGTTTTATAACTCACAGCTTGTCAGATAAAATTTTAGTGAGGATCAAATACGTGCCTCACAGCTTGAAAATTCATCAGGTTGCAGGCTGCTAATGCAGAATGCTTTATAGGAGCATTGTAACTCATAACCAAATTGTTACGAGAAACTAGACAGTGTTTCCTGTTTCTTTCCAACAAGTCCTACGTCCTCCTGCATTTTCTAGTTAGGGAAAAAATACTGTTTGTGTGAAGACTATGTCTTAATAGTTTTTGAAAATATTATCTTTTTTTGCAAAAATACAGATGACTGAAAATAGGTGCTTAAGGAGTAAGCATTACCTCTGTTAAACAGTAGGGACAATTTTAAAAAGCCTCAAACAGTGCAGTAGCTTGCACATCATTAGAAGTCAATACAACTGAAACTGTCAAGTTCCTACAGACCTTTCTGAAAGGCTCAGATGCCTAAACGCTTGGGTAAAACTTGCAAATTCATTCCATCATTTTCTTGCAGTCATACTTGGCATACTCAATTTCCTATCAGTGGAAACCAATGTTTGTAATACTAGAAATGTATTAATATATTAATACAAGTACTTCCTTACAGCTATTTCCCGAGTAAAGGTACCTTTGTTTAATTTGTTGTTACTACAGGGATATATACAGAGAAGATGCAAGAAAAGCAGTTTACAGTGCATTCTCACAGTCAAACATGAAGTGTAGTGTATTTATTTTCAGAGCTGGCCTTTCAGAGTAAGAAAGTCCCAACTCCTAGAAAAGCAATTTGTATTTGCAATAACAAATACTTTTTTCCCTGGTATGTTGTTTTTCTTGTTTTAACTGTATTTTAAAATACAACAAATCTCATCAGGACAGAATTAACAGGAAGTAAGACAAAGGACAAGTGAAACAACTGAACAGAAAATAAGCTAAAATCCATTTAATATGATGCTGATACTCTTATAACTTCACCAGTACTTACAAGAGGATCTTTTGAGTCAAGTGTCATTTTAAACTTCTCAATAGAACGCTTTTGAAGGCACTCTATGGTAGTAACTTCTGGACTGGTGGACATAACAAATACTGTGATAGCAGTAAGCAGACTAACTTCATCAACTTCTTGGGGGAGCCCATCTGCTATCAAAGAAGTAAGCAGTCTGTTAGATTTGCCTTAAAAAGTAATTCTATGAATTCAAGTGTTACAAGGAGGCAGAACAGAAATATCAATGCCTACATTTCTTTAGGAATCTCTTTACTCAAACGCAAGACAAACTCTGATGTACTGATATGGGCTTTTACTCTAATAAAAGCCAAAGCTAAAATGGGAATTCAGGGATGGTTATATGCATATTTAGAAACAACAGCATCCTTCTGTTCCATTATTTCTCTGTATAAAGTACAAGAAATATCTTTGAAGAGCTAATATGACATATTAGGGTACAACCTATTGTGAGAATTTTCATAAAGAACATATATTCTTCTGCTATAACCTAAAAAATCAGCACTATGAACAAAATTTCCAACAATAAATTACAACTTTAGAGGTTAAATGTAAGGAATGATGAAAAATACTACAAACTTGGGAAGCTAAAGAAGCAGCACGAAGAAAACTAACCTTAAGACAGATTTGGTTTTTTTTCTATTGAACTGCTGTTTTAATACCCTTTCTTTCAATACAGACACTAATTCTTTGTGGAGAACCTACATGCATTACAGCTCTTTTACACTCAGTTGTACACTGAAGCCACACCTCCTGTTTACTCCACCGTGGCACGGCGCGACACGGGGCTAAGCCTCGAGCCCCACATTGTCACCGTTACAGGCGACGCCTTCTCCTGCCAACGGCGGGCTCAAGGCTGCACTACAGTTTCAACAGTACTTGGTAGCTAATTCTCCTGCGACCAAGATATTAGTCTCTTTTTAGGATGTGCATGAACTTAATTTTTGTTGTTTTTTTAAACACACGAACCCAAAACCTGATCTTACCTTGATCCCAACAGTCGAGCACTGTGACCAAAGCACTACGCAGAAGATGGGTCCAAGCAGTCCGGCTCTTCTCTGCGCGAGCCATTGGAGAGGACAAGAGTCCTTTAAGGGCTTGTAGAGACGCAGCGACTGTCAAAGGCAACTGGCCGTCTTGCAATTTCACAGCAGTTTCTTTAAGTACTCCAATAATTAGGTACAAGATAGTAGGAAGAACTGAAATACTTCCTGTAAAACAAAGCAAATTAGTTTTACAAAAGTTAAAAACCTCCGGTACCTTTTACATTAAAAAAAAAATTGGAGTGGTTTTCTTGGATTCTCTTTATAACTTATTAAATTTTTAATTACCTGTGTGCATAGAGACACTAGCAATTTGAAGGATTTGAAATGTCATGTGATTTGCTACAGCAAACATGGAGTCACACTGTTTAAGTGAAGTTAAATCTTCTTTTAAATTAGCATTGTCTAACTTTTCATATAATAAAATCAAGGAAGTGTGGAATTGTGTCTTGTTCAGAGAAAAGTAACAACAGAAAGATCAGAACCACTGATGAGAAGAAGAATAGAAGCTGTAGAAGTGTACAAAGCACTGAATAAGAAAATTTTGAGCATCTAAACATATTTTCCACTGAAGACAATACAGTGAAGGAAATGAACAGGGTAATTTCAAAACTAGTAAGAGAAAATACTTCTCCAACATGGTGTGTGAGTATCTGCTCCAGAGAAGCACTAAAGTCAAGAATTTAGTAAGATTAATAAGAAGAGGATCTCAGACCAAAAATGTGTAACAAAAATTCCTAGAATTAGAATAAAAAACTCAAATATTTTGGAAAAGAGGCGGCCCAAGTGGATTGTCCTAAAGCCTATTAAACAGATCTTCTCAACCTGAGGATCTGATAGTTGATCTGTCAGGATAAGACACTATTAAAAAAAAAATAAAGAACTCCAGCAATAACTCGGCATAGCAGTTTTGCTAATTCTTATGCCTTTGCTTCTAACAGTAATACAGAATTCTGCACATATTGGAGACAGGTTGCTTAGAGTGCTGTCCAACCTGACCTTGAATGTTTCCAGGGATAGGGCTTCTACTACCACTCTGGGCAACCTGTTCCAGTGTTTCACTACCCTCACGGTAAAGTATTTCTTCCTTGTATCTAGTCTAAATCTTTTAGTTTAAAACCATAATGCCTTGTTCTGTCACAACAGGCCCTGCTAAAAAGACTGTCCTCATCTTCCTCACAGGCCCACTTTAAGCACTCAACGGCTGCAATATGGTCTCCCTGGAGCATTCTCTTTTCCAGGCTGTACAACCCCAACTCCCTCAGTCCTTCTTCACAGGAGAGGGTTCCAGCCCTCTGATCGTTTTTGTGGCCCTCCTCTGGACCTGCTCCAACAGGTCCACGTCCTTCTTGTGCTGAGGAGTCCAGAGACAGACACAGGACTCCAGGTGAGGTCTCACAAGGGCAGAGTAGAGCAGCAGGATCACCTCCCTTGATCTGCTGGCCACGCTTCCTTTGATGCAGCCCAGGATACGGCTGGCCTTCTGGCTACAAGCATGGCTCACATCCAGCTTTTTATTCAACAGTACATCCAAAGTCCTCCTCCACAAGGCTGCTCTCAATCCCACCATCCCTCAGCCTGTACTGATACGAGGGATTGCTTTGGCCCATGTACAGGACCTTGCACTTGGCCTTGTGGAATCTCATGAAATCCACATTTCAAGCTTGTCTAGAATGGCATCCCATCCCTCAGGCATGTCAACTGCACCACCCAGCTTGGTGTCATCTGCAGACTTGTTGAAGTTGCACTTGATTCCATTGTTTGTCATTGATGAAGATACTAAACAGCACAGTCACAGGACGGACCCCTGAGGGACACAACTTGTCACCGATTCCATCCGGACATTGAGCCACTGAACACTATCCACTGGATATGAACATTCAGCCAATTCCTTGTCAGCTGAACAGTCCACCCATCAAATCCATAACTCCGCTTCTAAAGATAAGGATGTGCAGCACCATGTCAAAGGTTTTACAGAAGTCCAGACAGACCACATCTGACATTTGCAGATGTTTCCTTATTCAGCTGACTGTGTAAGCAAGGTTAAGCTCCTCATTTTAGTCATTCGACTTAAATACTTAACTTCTGGTGTGTAAACATCCCACCTGGTCTGATCCTGCAGGCTGTTAGTCTGTGGAATAACTTCAATAAGTAAATACATGAGGAACTACAGGGAGAAAAAAAAAAAACACATTTTTTTTTTTCATGCGAGCTAGTTACCCCCAGATCTAAGTGACATTTGTTTCCTTTTGCTTTGAAGTGATAAATCACAAGCTGCAGATGGAAAGAGAAATCCCATCATCACCCTACAATGATAGCAAGAACTGCCTACTATTCCTTTTGGAGTATATCATCCCCCAAAGGAGAGTCTTGTAACAGAGAACACATGAAGAAAAAAGAAGAAACTTCCAGAGCTGCTAAAGGCAAAAATTTTCATGTGTAACATACCTAAGGTGGGAACAGAGGAGCAGGGCAGAAATGGTTTATCAGTGTAGCTGTAACAGTACTGCAAGATCATACATATGGATGTGATATTGGGGGTGGTGGGGGGGACCATCTGAAAGTTTGGAGTGAACACAAAATGAATCATGGGTAAAACTGAACTAATGTAAGAAATCAACCCTAACTCCTTGCAGTGGTTTCCCACTGTTCAAATGATGGCTTTAAGTGAAAGTTAACATAGATTTCCCCTTTGAATTTAGTTTATGTCTGCATTACAAATTCCAGAATAGACAATTCAAGTAGAATATAATCATGTAGCTATTGTATACTTCCCTGTACGAAATCTATTAATTGCACTGCTACACGTGGGAGGAAAAGAAAAACTAATCCTTTAATTGCTTCAGTTTTGTAACTTGTTTTGCAATCTGACAGTCAAAAAAAAAAAAATTAGAACAGGAAAAGGTTGCAAGCAAATCAACAAAACTTGCTGCCAGACTTAGCCAGCCGAGAAAATTAGGTAATAACAAGGGGGCTCAGAAGAGCTCAATATTCTTTCAGTAATATTTGCTTGTGATGAAACAACATACCTTCAGGAGAGCAGACTGCAGGAACATCAGAGAGAATAACTAATGCTGCTGCTACCAGCCTGCTTCCATCTTCTGACAAGAACAGATGTTTTCCAGACTGAACCGCAGGGCTACAAGTTAATTTAGGGTTGAGGTGGGGAAGCTGTCTGACAAGAATACAAACACACAACTCCAGCGTTGCAAAGACTAACGATTTCCCAGGCACCAGTCCTCCTGTATCTTTGCCTTCTCCAAATTCTGGTAACGTTTCCTTTTCTGCAGCACCATCATCAACTAAAACAAACGGAAGAAATATGGCAGAAATCTGTAGGCTGCACCTTGTTTCCAACAAGTTTACTTCTTAAGTAAAGTTTAAAGATAAGTTTACTTATCCCCAAGTGATAATCTTGATAGATATACATGCACATGCATATGTATTTCAGGTTCTACCAACAAGCATCCACCCTTCTGAAGAAGCAAACTATGCAGTGACTGTCAAAAAGCAAAAGCACGTACAACGGATTCAGGCACGCAGGGTGCTGAGGCACCATGCCAGCACAGTATCACCTGATACAAGTGTTTTGATTCTTGTCCCATGGGGTTTTTTTTTGTTTAGAAAACGACCTTTAGGAAGTTACAATCAGACTAACTAGTGGAGTCTGGCTTGTAACAGCTGTGTGTGTGGAGTTTCTTTGCTGCTCTAACTGCAGCTGATTCCAGCTCTTCGCTAACGCTCCTTCCCCCCCGACAGCACACAGTTACACTATGCCAACTGCAGTTTCTCCAGTTTTCCTGCTTGCTTCATGCCCTCTAGTCACCACCAAAACCACCCACTGTCTATCGTACAAACCCAGTTTCTATGTCAGTCACCTGGACTGACTGACGTAAACCAGGACTAATCCACAACTGCAAAACACTTCAAGTAAGATGTATCCTGGAATACCACCTTCAAGAGTCCATTTTTCCAAGAGAGAACGGCTTCAACCCTGATACTATGTATGCCACGTGTCATTCATTACTGCACCTTCCGCACTCCTCCGCTTCTCCTTCACGTGCTCCTGAGCTGCGAAGAGAACCAGCCGAACCACTTCGAGGGCAGCCAGCTGAACGTCAGGCGACTCTCTGGTCAGGATCAGCCGATGCAAAACATTCAGCAGCTCTACACCCAGCTCCTACGGGAACAAAAATGCTTAATACACCCCCTGGTTAATGCAGGAAGTTTAGAAACTTGCTAACACTTGCTGAAGCCAACAGTATTACTCTTGTTAAACTCACTAGGAAATGCAGTATAATTGAGCTGGCATTTTCTTCAACATCTGTTATCACAGTAATTCAGATAAGAGTACCACTAAAAAAAAAAAATCTCAAGTAGTCTTTATCTTATATATAGGCTTTTTAACTGTTTAAGGTGGAGACACTACACTGTATACCTCCTATAATATATGCATTTTTTTGGAGAGAGCACAAACAATCAGCAAAACTTGGGCATGCCCACAGGCTTTATCACTTTTACTGCTAGATAATGGTACGATACACAGGATGACATAAAGCTTAAAGAAAAAAAAAAAAAAGAAAATTTGGAGTTACTACCTCCTCTTAGGATCAGAAGTCTGTTGTGTTTTTTTTTGGTTCTGCTTTTTTTTAAATACCATTGTTTTTTTCCCCATTTCGTTTTATCATCTTCAGTATTTACAACAGAATTAATTGAACTGTCATTTGATAGTGAGAATAAGAGAACTTTTTCTCTGGAATTCTGTTCTTACCTGGGTCTCATCCTACTCATTTAATCACTCGTTCCTAACAAAAGGTCTTCAAGCTCTCTGCCCCTCATGGTTTTCTTATGGGTTCCATATTGTGCTCTTTTTCTGTCTTCCCTCTACAGCTTTGGATTTTGGTAAACCATATAACTCACCTATGACTTTTATTGAATATTCCTGAATATACAATAGAGAGTAGAGATATTGTTCAAGCTAAATTAAGCCTTCTGGGGTCTTTTAATCATTAAGACATTACCTGATCACCACCTATTTTAGACCTTGGCCATGGAACATCAAAAAGTGTCTGTAGAGCACGTAAGCAGGCAATAATGTTCTCCGTCGCTGCATCCGATCGAGGAGAGCAGAGAAATTCCACACTAATTCCTGTAAGCATCAGAAGAAAAAACCCTTATGTCCTTGAAATTTTAAGAAGTAATTTTGTCAATTACTAAGTAACCTAACGGTAGGTCAAGCAGACATAGAAATAGCATTTGCGTTTTTTATTAAGTGAATTCATCTCCTATTGCTAGTTCTCGGGGCAAGAACTCTATTTCTCTTAAAACAATGAAACAACTTCAGCTTGTAGGCAGTATAAGACACAGTTCTAATTGGCTATTAATATAAATAAAAAAGTAGAGCAAAATCGAAGTAAAACACTGAACTTTATATCCAATGAATGGGCAGAGAATTAATAATGAATGGAGCAGAATATTTGTCTAATCACACTGACTTATGTAATAGAAGGAAATAATGGAGAAAATAGTAATAGCACACAAACACAAAAGCTGAAGTTTGATCTTCCCACTTCACGAAAATGCTAAAGATTGCAGTACAACAACCGGATCACCAGCAATAAGTAAATGACATGAAGCCTAAGGCTGCAAATCCTAGGGCAGATAAAAATGATCACTGTTTTTTCTGAGCTTTCACGACTTTTCCTAAGATATTTTATGGCACTGGAGATAAACTTCATATAAATGTGACCCATAGTCTCATCCCAGTTGTACAGCTCTAACTCCAAAACATGGGATGACTCGGGAAACTGATCAGTGTACACTGAAGAACAGCTGTGCAACAGAAAGTGTCCCTGGTCTTAAAAGTTCTTTAACTTTCTCTCTAGGAAGTGGAAATGAACAAGTGGAATATGTTTGGATGCAGAATAAACAAGCCAGGTGTCCTTGTTAAAGTATATGAAATTTGAAGCACTAATCCAACAGCACAGGAAGCAGGGGAAATGAGCAGCTTTTGTATCCAAGGTCACACGTGTAACTGAGGGAGCAATGGCAATCAAAAGGAAGCTGGCTCTCTGGAGGAAGGCTGGGGTTCAAAAGAAGCCATATGCATCTGCATCATATAAACCTCTTCCAAAAAGAGATTATAAAAGAAGAGACTAAAGGAAAAAAAAATAAACCAGAAATGCCTAATTATGTAAATTCAGAGAACTGGGACTGAATTCAGCTGCCTGATTAGCTTCTGCAGTAGCAGAGGCTTAAACGGAGCTTCATGTGAACTTAAAGAAACCGAGCACTGGCACAGGTTGCCCAGGGAGGCTGTGGAGTCTTCATCCATGGAGATACTCAAAAGCTGTCTGGACATGGTCATGGGCAGGTGGCTTTAGGTGGCCTGGCTTGAGGAGTGGTGGACAAGATGACCTCCACAAGTCCCTTCCAATCTACAGACTGTTCTGTGATGTAAAACTGTACTTCAGTGACACTAAACTGCACACTCTGTAACTGCAGTGCTACAACCATGACAAAATCCACCCTTAAACTTGTATGTTTACGAGCAGAGCAGTAAGCACTTGTTTAGCTCACACAAAGTGGGTTTTCTACCATATTTGAGAAAACGCTCTACTATTTTCTCACTGGGACTTAAATTCTTCTGACTATACTTTTCTAAGAGATGTAATATTCCACAATGCAATTACATGTACAAAATTAGGTGTTGGTTTGCTAACTGTTTTATCTATTAAAAATGACATTCTGGGTTACAGCATCTAGACAGATTATGCACTCACTAACCCAAGATAAGATGAAATCTGTCAGTATTCACATCCTCAGGAGATTTAACCAGGGGCCTGGTAGAAGAATCTTGACACATTGTAGTTGGGGTGACAGGTCTAGAGAGATTATTAACTCCTTCATCTGGATCAACAACAATGAAACCTGTGCTAGTAAGCCATAATGCTGCAGCATAAAGTATCAGTGCCCAGGAGTTGTAGTAATGAGGTCTGACATTTTCAATTGTCTCTGCTGTATAAAATGTGCCACCTACAAGAAGAGAAGTTACAGTTTGAAGGATGTAATTTATTTTCAACTATCATATTTTTCTCATTCTTATAAAAGGGGATTCTAATTTTTATTGAAATTTTTTTCATAATATTGATAAATATAATTGCAAATTTATTATATGACTTCTTTTTTAAATGTTCAGTATTATAAGCTCAGGCTAATGAGAGCATTTCATTTACATTTATTTGGATAGACTCCAATACAATTTTCTTTTCTCCTATCAACCATAAGATTACCCAACAAACAAGAATATCAATCAAACTACTTTTCACATCAGCAAAACACCTGTCCCAAAAGCAGTCTCTAGAGAGGTACACAAGTACGCAAATTCTCTATGCCATCTCATCTTCTTGTGATCTTAACACAAGTCAGATAGGACATAAAAGATGTGCGCTTACAAGTGACCTATGAAAATACAGCTGACTTGCCTTCTTACCTTCAGCAGGCAGTTGTGATGCATATTCTGAAGGCAAAGTTAAGAGAGCAAAATCGTGAAGTGCGGCAAGCCAGAGCTTACTTAGTGTTCCAAGGTCTGCCTGTACCAAGTCCAGAAGTCCACTGGTTGAAGATGTATCTCTGTAGCTTTCTTCTGCAGAATTTGCAATTTTTAAACTGTGATTGTGTGCATCACTTTGATTTTTTTGCTTTTCAACTGCAACTATGTAAACCTGTTAATATATTTGGAGAAAGATTTACAAATATTAACACTTGGAAAACTACTCTGGTCATTAGCATGATTCTTTGCTGTGAATGAGCATGAAGTTTCCTAGAAT